>NW_007123976.1:2192-3310 GCF_000164805.1 Carlito syrichta
CCTGGAAATTATAATATTAATAATATGTAAGGATCAGCTGTCAGTTATTTGCATACACGTAGTGTTTATTCTTCAGAATGATTCCAAACAATTTCAAAATAACTAGTGTTAGGGTATGGCATTACATTTTTCTATGGTCATGGCTCTTTGGTCTTGCATTGTTTAAGGTTTGGCAGGTGGCCAAAGGTTGTGTAAAGTTGCATGTCCATTATTGGTTGTGCATCAGAAGAGGCTGACTGAGTGCCCTTTCAACAATGCACTGGGATCCCACGCAGTCCAGCCTCAGCAGGGTTCCGAGAGTCCAGCATAGCAGAGTAGTTCGAGTGTGTGTGCAAGTGTGTGAATGTGAGTGTACAGTACAGAGAGGTTGAGTTGTCACGTAGACTCGTGCACAACAAGTTATAAAGGCCTCCTTGTCTGTGCTCTTCAACCAAGGCAGTGCAGAGGGAAACAGCAGGCCCAGCCTGCACTGAGTGGACAGCGCCCCATGCATTTGGGGAGGAGGCGGAAATGGAGGGTGATGTGGAATGTCCCTTGACGGTTTAGGGTGTCGCCGGCGTAAGGATCAGCGGGGAGTTTACGTGCAGGATTTTACATGTGGCCTTCCATTTTCCATGATCTTGAATTGTATTGTTAGCGGACAGAGCTGAGCATCTCCTGAGCTGTCTGAGTGGTGGCTAGGGATCCCTTTCTGCTGTTGCCCCACCAGCTCCACTCCACTGCCTCGCTGTTTCCTCCAGCCCAATGGTGACACCATCCGTGCCCCCCCACCTCTGCAAAGTATGTTCTGGACACAGGGTCACTGGGTCATGGACCCGAGAGGAACACGAAGCAACCCCTGGAATTCGCCACGTCGTCATCAGAAGTATCAATGAGATGCAAAAATAAAAGACAACATGAAGAACGATCACACCTGGGTGGACGCTGCCTTTCTGGTAGGTACCTCTCCCAACCCTTCAACCACACTGTCTGCAGGATCCACTGCTCTCCTGGCAGCAGCCTATGGCGCCAGAGATGACAACTTCCTTTCCCAGCCACCACTTGCTCTCCATGCTCTTGCTCTTTCTAATTCTGTGGGAGTGTGTTCGTCCCTGACCCGTGTGTGTGTGTGTGTGTGA
>NW_007123977.1:0-656 GCF_000164805.1 Carlito syrichta
CAATCTCTCTAAGGATTTTATAAGTATTTTAATTCTGTTCATGCTTAACTCAAATGATCACTATTACAACTGAAAACCAGAAACACGATAGTCTGAGCAATCAATTAGAGACCAATAACTACTCGGCACAGTAGCCTCCCTCGGTACCTATGGAAGACGGATCCAGGACCCCCTTGGATACCCAAACCTGCAGAGAGGCTCGAGCCCCTCATATAAAATTAAGAAGTATTTGCAGAGAACCTAAACGCATCCTCCTGTGTGCTGTACATCATGTCTAGATTGCGTATAATACCTAATATAATGCAAATGCTATGTACATAGTTGATATGTTGTATTTTTATTTGGGTTATTTTTTTTCAAATATTTTTGATCTGCATTTTGTTGAATCCACAGATGTGGAGCTCCCCGATACAAGGGCTCACTGTAGGGTTTTCTTGACACTATTATTTTTAAGTACTTTTAACTCAACTGAGTAATAAAGTAAAAGATACATCATATTTTATAAATTATATCAGGAAAATAATTGTTATAGGTCGAGTAAATGTTAGTTAATGTTTATTGATAATGGAAATCAAAAGAATAACTTGTCACATATATCCCACTTTTCATATTTAATGTTATTTTCAATTATTACTTTTTCATCCTTACAAAGACAT
>NW_007123978.1:0-648 GCF_000164805.1 Carlito syrichta
CAGCGATGCTGGGGTCCCCAGCCTCCCGGGGGCGAGAGTCAGAGACCCACTGCAGATCTCCCTTGCAGAGGGCTTCAGACACCGGGTTGCCAGGTCACCATCTTGCCCCGTCCCGCTCGCGGTGAACGTTTCCTCATTAATTTTTTTAAACACAATCACATGAAAATGTGTTTGAACTTTCTAACAGATTTTATTCAAGCACTGTCCATACTATGCAAAGCTTATTGTGAAAAGAAAGATAATAAAGACACAAACCACAAATCAATCAAGATCACAAAAAAAAACCTTTCCTTTCTTGCTACAGGTAAACTGACTTAGTTTTAACTGTATAAAATTACATATTAGAAACTTGGGCAAAATATCCACTCATAAATCATATTTTTCTGGACATTTAAAACATATGCAGCACCGGGCTCGGTGGCTCAGCCTGTAATCCCGCGCCTTTGGGAGGCTGAGGTGAGTGAATTGCCTGAGCCCGCAGGTTCGAGACCCGCCTGGGCAGCGAGACCTCATCTCTACAATAAATCAAAAAAATCAGCTGGGCGTGGTGGCACATGCCTGTAATTCCAGCTACTCGGAAGGCTGAGCGGAAGGATCGCTGGAACCCAGCATGCCGAGGCTGCGGTGGCTGGGAGCGGCCACTGCACT
>NW_007123979.1:0-722 GCF_000164805.1 Carlito syrichta
CAGGGATTGTGGGGAGAAATGGGTACCCATCACCAATTGGGTACCATGTCTACTACTAGGGGGAGGGAAGGCTTGCTTGAAGTCGAAACCATACCTGCATGCAACTTGATTACATGGTAATCCTCACATGTATCCCACATTTAAAAAATAAAATACAGCCGGGTTTCGGTGGCTCAGACAGTAATCCCTCACTTTGGGAGGCTGAGGTGAATGGATTGCCTAAGCCCGCGGGTTCGAGACCCAGCTGGGCAACTTGGCGAGACCTCATCTCTACAATAAATCAAAAAATTAGCTGGGCGTGATAGCGCTCACCTGTAGTTCCAGCTACTTGGAAGGCTGAGGTAGAAGGATTGCCGGAGCCCAGCAGGTCGAGGCTGCGGTGGCCTGGAGGTGCCACTGCAATCCAGAGTGAGACTCCAACTCGAAAAATAAAATAAAATAAAATACAATTTCAACATTAAACAGAACCCAAAAGTCATTTGCTGATTAGGGTTTGAAAATACTCTGAGTTCCCCCCAAATGCACTTTTTTTTCTGTGGGTTTAGAAACCAACCAATTATCATTACCTGGACATACCAATCAAAGATCTCCTGGACCAACCAATCAGAGCTCATGTGAACCAACCAATCAGAGCTCACCTGAACCAACCAATTAGAGTCAGTGCTCACTTGCCTTGGCAATGGGGACCTCAGCTGTATCACAAAGCAGAAGGAATTGTAGCA
>NW_007123980.1:0-763 GCF_000164805.1 Carlito syrichta
AAGCTGATTTTAAACAGTAAGGTAGGATGACTCTTGCAAATAAATAAAACTCATAGCAGAACTTATATAATGGATAAATCTGAGATAAGAACAGTGAGCTGTGTTTTTTATAAAATATACCCCAAAGCTAATACTTTGTAAATACTACCATTTTTCTTTATGACTATAGTGTAACTACATTCCGGATGAAATAAATTTATTTTTTGACTAATGGGATTATAGAACAAAAATAACGTTCTGTAAGATTCAGTTCTATAAAAATAAAGTAAAATATGATATGAAATCCAACTTCACTAAATGTCACTGATCACTAGCAAATGTATTTGTAATTGTGGGCTCTTTTTTATCAACCAGAGACCCCCTTTTTCCTAAGCATTTTTTTTTCTGTTTTGAGTTCACATATGGGCTTAGATTGGTAGTGGAGAAATTCTTAAATAGGGTATGGAATTGGAATGCCATATAGGATAATGTCTGTAGAATTTACCCAGCAGGTTATCCAGTTAAACCACTCAGGTCTCTTTCTTATTTATTTATTTATTGAGTTGGAGTGTCACCGTGTCACCCATGCTGGAGTACAGCAGCCTGCCCACAGCTACCATGGCTTCAACCTCCTGTGTTCACATGATCCCTCCACTTCAACCTCCCAAGTAGCTGGAACTACAGGCATGCACCACGATACCTGGCTAGTTTTTAGATTTATTGTAGAGACGAGGTCTCGCCATGTTGCCCAGTCTGGTCTCAACCCATGGGCTCAGGTAATCCT
>NW_007123981.1:0-787 GCF_000164805.1 Carlito syrichta
CTCTAACACAAAATATAAATAAGTTTATGGATATATTAATGACTTTAATGTATTTATTACTCGTTGTGTACACATATTGAAATATCAGTATGTACCTCCACAAATGTGTAAAATTATTGTGTCAATTAAAACGTGATAATGAAAAAGTGATTGGAAAAACATTTAACTGGATGAAACAGTAGTAATTTTAAAAAGTCCATATTACACAATGCAGTCTACAAATTCAGTTCAACCTTTATCAAATTTCCAATGTCATTCTTCACAAAAATATTTTTAAAAATTCTAAAATTTATATGGGAACACAACAGACCCTGAATAATCAAATAAATCTTGTTCAAAAAGAAAAAAGTGGAAGGAATCACACTACTAAAAATTAAAATATATTACAAGGCTACAGTAATCAAAGCAGTTTGACACTGGCATCAGAACAGACACAGACACATTGACTACTCTAATACAGATTTCAGCAATAGAGACCCACACATCTAAACTCAATTTTTGCAAAGGAAGCCATAATGAATAACCTCTTAAATAACTGGTGTTGAGGAAACTTGATATCCACATGCAAAGAATAAAAATGTATCCATATCTTACCCATTGTACAAGAATCAACTCAAAATGGTTTAAAGACTTAAATATAAGACTTGAAACTATGAGACTAATAGAAGAAAATACAGGAGAAAACTCCATGACATTGGTCTGGGTGGTGATTGCTTGTATATAACCTGAAAAACACAGACAACAATAGCAAAAATCTTTCAAACAGCAAAGAAAAACAATTAGAAGA
>NW_007123982.1:0-662 GCF_000164805.1 Carlito syrichta
ACACTGTATAAACAAATGGGTGCAACGGTGTTCCAAAAAAACTTTACTCCCAAAAAAATAGCAGCCAGTTAGTTCATGGGCTGCAGTTTATCAAATCCTATCTTAAACTACTGGAATTTGTTCCAGGAGTTATCCTGAAAGAGGTCCCACAGAATCAAAAAAAAAAAAAAAAAATGTAGAAACTCCTTTAGCTTAGTACATCAAATAAAGCTAAGTTACAAAACTGTTCTTATTTGCCACAAAAGCTTGAAAATTTCCGGCAGCTTTTAGATAAAGTTAAATGAAAAAGTTCCTGACTTCATTAAGTCTATTGAGTTAATTTATAAAGTTTATAACTTGAGTTTTGAAAGTTATAAATAAATGCAACATGAGGAAAAGTCACTGAACACCTTTTGATCAATATTCGTATTTACTGAATACTACTACAAGACAGGTGCTAGTGATGATAAGATGAAAATATATAACCAATGACATCTTGGAATTCAAAATACAGTGAAGTAGCAGATATTCAAACAAGAAAATAATAACAAGTTAGATGTTATGACAGAAAACTAAGAATTAATTATGGGCATGCAAAGAAGAGATCCCAGACCAGCCAGGGGAAAGAGAGGTATCTTTGACTGTGGCAACTCATGAGACACATTATTCATACCAGTACACTG
>NW_007123983.1:0-685 GCF_000164805.1 Carlito syrichta
ATTCATTTGTTTTTTTGAGTTGGAGTCTTACTTTGTCGCCCAGACTGGAGTGCAGTGGCCACTCCCAGCCACCGCAGCCTCGACCTGCTGGGCTCTGGCGATCCTTCTGCCTCAGCCTTCCGAATAGCCACAATTACAGGTGCACACTACCACGCCCAGCTGATTTTTGATTTATTGTAGAGATGAGGTCTCGCCAAGTTGCCCAGGTGGGTCTCGAACCCGCGGGCTCAGGCAATCCACTCACCTCAGTCTCCCAAGGCGTGGGATTACAGGCTGAGCCACCGAGCCCGGCTTGGAGTGTGTTTTTAAACTCAATACAAAACACTTCCAGGGCTTTGTTTTCCTGGTGGTGGTGGAGGTAGCCCCCCAGGAAATGGGTCAGGTGGAACTTTGTCGGGTCAGGTGGAACTTTGTCGGGTTAGCCAGTCACTTTGCTCTGTAGAGTGTTGGAGCTCTGCTGTCCTAGAGTCAGAAGAGGAAGGCTGAGTGCTCCTATGCTGGGGAATGGGGCAGTTCCTAGCCTCTCCTTCTAGCTTTCCCCTTCTTCCCTGCCCAAAGAAAGCTTTCATTATGGGTTAGACCTAGGGGAAGGTGTCATTGAGTCAGACACAGGGTAGCTGCATTGACCACATGCAGGGACAGTGGCAGAGCAACTTGCTAGCTGTGGATACTGTGGTTGGCTGTC
>NW_007123984.1:0-622 GCF_000164805.1 Carlito syrichta
TCTCCAGGTTCTTGGTATTGTGAACAATGCTGTGATAAACATATGTGTGTAGGTATCTTTTTTATAGAGTGATTTGAGTTCTTCAGGGTATATTCCCAGTATGGGGATTGCGGGGTCATATGGGAGGTCAATATTTAGAGCTTTTAGGAATCACAATACTGTTTCCAACAGAGGTTGCACTAGTTTGCACTCCCACCAAAGTGTAGAAGTGTTCCTTTTTTGGCACACCCTCTCCAGCAACTGTTATTTTTTGAGTTATTGATAATTGCCATTCGGACTGGAGTTAGGTGGTATCTCAGTGTGGTTTTGATTTGCATCTCCCTGATGATTAGTGAGGTTGAACATTTCTTCATGTGTTTGTTGGATGCTCAGATGTCTTCCTTTGAGAAGTGTCTGTTCATTTTTGGCCCATTTTATAATGGGGTTGTTCATTTTTTTCTTTTCAGCACATTTGAGTTGCCTGTAGATCCAAGATGTTAAGCCTTTGTTAGACCTAGAGTTGGCAAATACTTTTTTCCAGTCTGTAGGCTGTCTCCCTGCTCTCTTGATGATATCTTTAACTTTGCAGAAGCTTGTCAGTTTAATGAGGTCCCACTTGTCTATCTTATCTCTTTATGGCCTG
>NW_007123985.1:0-527 GCF_000164805.1 Carlito syrichta
CTTTTTAGTCAAAATCTATTCCTCCTGCTTGAAGGAAAAAAGCACTTTTGTGGAACTCGGGGCAAGATAACATTAACAGGCGAGTGTTCTATGCCAGGTACTATGCTAAGAGTTTTATTTGTTATTATATTTTTTTGAGTTGGAGTCTCACTCTGTTGCCCAGACTGGAGTGCAGTGGCCACTCCTGGCCACCGCAACCTCGACCTGCTGGGCCCCAGCGATCCGTCCACCTCAGCCTTCCAAGTAGCCGGAATTACAGGCATGTGCTACCACGCCTGGCTGATTTTTTGATATATTGTAGAGATGAGGTCTCGCTGTCCAGGTGGGTCTTGAACCCGCGAGCTCAGGCAATCCACTCACCTCAGCCTCCCGAAGGTGTGGGCTAAGAGTTTTATAAGCTCTTTTTTTTTTTGAGTTAGAGTCTCACTCTGTCACCCAGACTGGAGTGCATCCTCAATCTGCTGGGCTCCGGCGATCCTTCTGCCTTAGCCTTCCAAGTAACTGGAACTACAGGTGTATGCTACTAC
>NW_007123986.1:0-581 GCF_000164805.1 Carlito syrichta
GTTTCTTCTGTATCCCTCCACTACAATGCAAAAGTAGGAGCAAGGATCATATGTGTTGCCAGTGCCTAGAATAGTGTCTGGTGCTTGATAAGGACTCAAATGCTGGCTGAATAAGCAGTTGAAAAACAGGTTGTATATCTATATATATCTTGTGGTTACAAGTTACCTCTTTATCATTCTTGCATCGTGTCTCTCACTATTTTACTAAACAAGCCATATTTGTCAAGCTCTACTTCAATCACTTTTTGTAACAAAAAATGGTATTAAAAATATTCCCAAACAAGTAATACATGCATATAAAATATTTTATGTTTTACCCCCACATATTTCATTCAGATATAAAACATTTATATCTTTATATTTTTCATATAAAATTTGCATTCTATTTTTAAAAGATATATGATTTTACTCTTCTGACCAGTGTTAACACAATACATGGATTTTAAAAATAGGCTTTGGAATCACACAGCCTGAGTTCAAATCCGATTCTGCTTTTGCCTCTAAACCACAGGGGTTTTACTCTCTGTAAAAGAAGGATAATCATATTCACTTCTTAGAGTTGACACCAATAATAAATGAGA
>NW_007123987.1:0-698 GCF_000164805.1 Carlito syrichta
CAGGTCGAGGCTGCGGTGGCCGGGAGCGGCCACTGCACTTCAGTCTGGGCGACCGAGTGAGACTCCAACTCAAAAAAAAAAAAAAAAGAAAATATTTTCTACACCTGCATTTATCTTTTAATGTTGCTTTTAGTGAACAGGATATCTTAAAATTAATATGCTATAATTGAAACATTTTCCCCTGTGTTTGCATTTTGAAACATTGCATGAGAAATTCTTCTTAAGCTCCAAAGCCATAAAAATATTTTATTATATTTTCTTCTAAATATTGAAAAGACTTTATTTTCTTATATAGTTTTTCACTCATCAGGAATTGATTTTTGTATATGATGTAAGTAGGGAACTTTAAAAAAATTAGAAAACCAGTTCTCTTAACACCACTAATTTAATAGGTATCTCTTTGGCTGGTTTGTAAAGTTTTAGTAGTTGTCTCCATGACTTGTGAAAATTCTCTATATGTATTGGTCTGTTGGGAACTCTATTCTGCCCATCACTACCACATTGTGTTATTTACTGTTGCTTTATAAGTCTTGATGTCTGATAGGGTATTTTGTTTTTCTTCAAAATTATCTTAATTATTTTGGATGTTTGCTTTCTAAAGCTCACTTAATAGCTGTAAATACATATAGATAAGTGCACATGAACATAGAAGTGCATATAAGTACATGTAGCTCAACAAATTTGTATAAACTGAATAT
>NW_007123988.1:0-732 GCF_000164805.1 Carlito syrichta
CCACTGGAGTGCAGTGGCCGCTCCCGGCCACCGCAGCCTCGACCCGCTGGGCTCCGGCGATCCTTCAACTTCAGCCTTCTAAGTAGCTGTAAATACAGGCGCGTGCTACCGCGCCCGGCTAATTTTTGGATGTATTGGAGAGATGATTCTTGCCCGTTTCTCTTTTCTAATGTAATATTTGTGTGCGATCTGCAAACTCCAATTTCGTATCACATTGGAGATTTGTTATCAGAAGCTACATCCTTCCTTAACTGCCTCCTGCTTCCCGTTCCGGTCATGGTCCTTCCGCGGAACTTGCTCCATGACACCAGGGTGACTGACTGTCAGTCTGGTATGGCTCCAGGTCCCTCCTTTCCTGGGCACTGCTCTCAAGAGCAGCCTTCACTGGATCAGGCGTAGCTCCTAGACCTCACACCTTCTTCTGTGTAATGGTGTGAAAGAGCTCCATGGAGCTCATGCTGGCACAAGAGCCAAAGATACAACATATTCAAGTCCAAGTGTCTGTATTATTATTCTATGCTATTCTGCCATAGAAGTTCAGTCGACATTTGAACTCCCATGTATGCTAATTATTCAGGACACAGGCTCGAATCTCTTGACAGTGGGCCCTTCGACCCATTGTGGTTGAGGAAATAGGGAGGAGCAGCACGAAAGGAAAATGGGAAAGCTTGATAGGATTGGCCTTCTTTGAAATTATGGGAAAGTAATGTGGAAGTTATATTTGAAAGCATT
>NW_007123989.1:0-682 GCF_000164805.1 Carlito syrichta
CCTCAGGGCTTCGAGACTAGCCCAGGCAACTTGGTGAGACCTCGTCTCTACAATAAATCAAAAAATAAGCTGAGTGGTATTGTGTGCCTGTAGTTCTAGGTGAGGCAGAAGGATCGCTGGAGCCCAGCAGATTGAGGCTGCGGTGTCCATGAGCATGCCCCTGTGCTCCAGCCTGGGTGACAGAGGGAGACTCTGACTCAAAAAAACCAGTACATTACTGGGCATAGTAGCTCAGCCTGTCATCCCAGCACTTTGGGTGGCTGAGGTGAGAGGACTGTCTGAACCCAGGGGTTTGAGACCAGCCTGGGCAACTTGGCGGGACCTCGTCTCTACAATTAAAAAAAAAGTTAGCCAGGCATGGTGGTGAGCACTTGTAGTTCTAACTATTTGGAAGACTGAGGCAGGAGGATCACCTGAACCTGGGAATCTGCAGTAGCTGTGATCATGCCACTGTACTCCAGCTGGGCAACAGAGACTCCAACTCAAAATAAATGAATACATAAATAAAGTGCATATTTCAGGGGCATTCAGTACATTCCCGCTGTCCCACCCCGGACTAAACCTGAGAGTTCTGGCCTTCATCGCACCATCAGAAACCCTCCCCTCCCCCCAGCCCCTGTTGACCAGGACCCTGTCTGCTTGTGGATTTGCCTGTTCTAGGTATGTCACATAAATGACTGCA
>NW_007123990.1:0-697 GCF_000164805.1 Carlito syrichta
TTTTTTCTTAATAAACTGGGGATGCTTTTGTGTCCCTCATAATTTTCTAGGTGACTAAAGATGACACATATATTTGCTAGCAAAGTTTTATAGACTGAATAGACAAACTAGTAGAATTGACTTTCTGGAGTAAACCATTTATTTCTTTAAAAAGTTACAGTGATTTCTAGGATTCGGTACCTTTAAACTGTTTTTTAGAACCTAAGGAGTTGTAGTTTTCATTCAATGCAATGATCCTTGAAATCTGGTTGTATCCTTGAATAAAATTATAATAGACTTAAAATGTTTTGTTTTCTTATTTGATGTGAAATTATTTATGGCAGTTCAAGATATATCTTTTTGAAATAAACAACCTTGTCTGAAAAATTGTCATACTATAATAAGTTTTTTAAACCTTTGTACATGAAAGACAGCAGAGAATATATCTAAGACCTGGCAAATCCTCCTGGCCACCTTGCTCTACATTTTGGGTGAATACGAAGAAGCATATTAAATTTGCCAAGAATTGTTAGCAGTCTATTTTCAGCATGGTAGTCACAATCAGTAACATACTGGTCTGCTGCTTGAAAGTACAACTAACTTTCTCTGTAGATTTGTCATGCCCGTGGCAGACCATGAAGTTGATGATATTGATAGATCATTTTAGTTTGGTAATTCAGGTAATTATATTTATAGAATAAATTAGTTTGTGTTTTGT
>NW_007123991.1:0-756 GCF_000164805.1 Carlito syrichta
ATCCTGGTCCTAGGAAATTGATTGAACCAGGAACTGAGACCCCAAGAGTGTCTTTCTGAGTCAAACTGTGATCAGATTCCCCTGCTCTGAGGCTCAAAAGTAAGAGAATAGATGACCCAAGAGAGTGAGAATATAAGACTGAGTTGACTGTCACAAAAAAGAAGCAAGAGACCACTTTCCAGGGCTGTCTCAGAGCCCAAAGTATCTAACCTTGCAACTAATGATCACTTCTCCCTTTCTCTAAAGCTCAGGGTAGAGTGTTTTTTCAAAGCAAGTCAGAGAAAGCCTAGCACACAGTTGGTTTATCTGATACGGATGCAGTAAATAAACGTTTCGATTATGCAACTCTCAAGGTCAGGGTCACTCTTTCTACAGGGAACGTGGAGTCTGCTCTTTGGAGTTGATTTCTCGCTCTCTGTCATGCCACTTTGCTTCCTCTCAGAATCCGTATCCTCTCAGGATCCCTTTTCAATTCTCAGTATGTGACCTCTGTGTGTGAAATGACATTTAGAGATCATAGAGATGGAAAATTGATCATCCCTCGGTCCACGTGTGACTTCCAAGCCTTGGATGCTCCATTTTCCCAAGCGCTGTTAGCAGTTGGTTTGTTAACGGACAGCATCTGAGTGACCACTTGAGGGATTTTGGTGAACATGGGAAAAGTACTACTTCTAAAGGAGTGAGCGCTCCCATCTGATGCCAGTTATGACCAGTATCAGATGTGACCGTCTGCATGGATATCCAGTTCCAGGTCCA
>NW_007123992.1:0-695 GCF_000164805.1 Carlito syrichta
CAAGGGGTGGTCATTTTATGCCTCAGTCTAGAGGCAGGCCAACCATGGGGGCTTTTCTAGGAAGAAATTCCACAACTGAAGTGCACTTTTCAATGCTGACCCCATTACCCTGCTGTTGTCGGCAGGTCTTGCGCTCTCAGTAACTATAGCCCAGAAGAAACCACTTTAAAGTGTTGACCCATGTCCCCCTGGTTCCTCAGGGAGATAAGGCCTCCCCTTCCAAGGCAGAAACAAAAGAGCCCAGGCTTGGATGTCAGAGCAGGGAGAGGTGGAAGTCAAGCCGAGCAAAATCAAACAAGAAGACACTGGAAGTTCCTAGAAAACACATATTTTTCTTTTCAGTTATTATGACAGATATAGGAAGATCGACAGAAAATAAAAGTGTCTACATTTTAAATTTCAATAATTTTTAATGAACATAGCATTTTATTGTTACAGCTCAAACTTAATGTAGAAAAAGATCTTTATATCAGAGAGTGTACGGGGCACCCTTTACACAAGTAACTCCATCTGAGAAAAAGACTTTATCTTATTTCCTAAAAGACCTCATGCCAACAGGGACCGGTTGTTTGCCTCACCCAATAGACACCACATGCAACCGGGTGAGAACAGAACCAGGCATATGCCCTTCCACTGTCAGACCTCATCAGAAGGCTTTGTGACCATAAAAAGAACAGGACTTCACCATCTCGAAA
>NW_007123993.1:0-559 GCF_000164805.1 Carlito syrichta
GGATAAACAAGATCGATGATCCCCTAGCTAGACTGACCAAGAAAAAGCCCAAATAAACACAACCAGAAACACAAAAGATGAAGTCACATCTGACCCTGAAGAAATACAAAAGATTATTAGAGACTACTATGTACACTTGTATGGAAACAAACTTGAAAACCTTAAGGAAATGGAGTACTTTCTGTCATCACACAACCTGCCTATGTTGAAACAAGAAGAAAATGAGACCCTAAATAGACTAAAAATAGTCAAGGAAATTGACTATGTAATAAGAAAACTACCTATAAAAAAAAGTCCTGGACCAGATGGCTTTCCAGCAGAATTCTACAAGACATTTAAAGAGGAGCCGATACCAATCCTACTGAAGGTTTTCCAGGCAATTGAGAAAGATGGAACTCTCCCCAAATCATTTTAAGAAACCAACATCACATTGATACCCAAGCCAGGTAAAGACCCAACAAAGAAAGAGAACTACAGGCCGATATCTTTGATGAACATAGATGCTAAAATTCTCAACAAGATCCTAGCAAACCGGATTCAACATACATCTCAAATATCA
>NW_007123994.1:0-313 GCF_000164805.1 Carlito syrichta
ATGTTTTTTGCTGCTCTAATCACAATTGCAAAAAAACATTGTACCAACCATGTTGCCCATCAAAGCTGGAAAGGATACATTAAATGTGGTATATTCACAATGAAATATTGTGCAGCTATAAAAAAGGACAGATAGAAGGATTTTGCAGAAAGTTTGATGGATATGAGGTAGGTAATGTTCAGTGATTTATCACAGAAGCAAAGAACAGAGCTCCATATGTTCTCAATCAAGAGCTGAACTTGATCACTTATAGTGCTGTAAGAAAGTGATTGGCAGTAGTGGAAACGTTTTTTGGGATGTGTGAGATTGGCAG
>NW_007123995.1:0-745 GCF_000164805.1 Carlito syrichta
CGAACTAGATGATTTCTGCTTACAGCCTTCATTTACAACAGCTTGTTTTTTGTGATAAGTGCTGATTGCAATTTGTCTTAATTTTCAGACTTGTTTACATTCAAATTGAGTAGAAAATTTATTAGTAGTCATGAATCTCTATTTTAGTGTCTATTTTAGACTCAACCATATTCTGGTGAGCTGTGAATTCATTCATGAAAAGAGATGATGGCCTGCATAATAAAACACAAACTAATTTGATCTATAAATTTAATTACCCTGAATTACCAAACTAAAACGAGCTATCAATATCATCAACTTCATGGTCTGCCACGGGCATGACAAATCTACAGAGAAAGTTAGTTGTACTTTCAAGCAGCAGACCAGTATGTTACTGATTGTGACTATCATGCTGAAAATAGACTGCTAACAATTCTTGGCAAATTTAATATGCTTCTTCGTATTCACCCAAAATGTAGAGCAAGGTGGCCAGGAGGATTTGCCAGGTCTTAGATATATTCTCTGCTGTCTTTCATGTACAAAGGTTTAAAAAACTTATTATAGTATGACAATTTTTCAGACAAGGTTGTTTATTTCAAAAAGATATATCTTGAACTGCCATAAATAATTTCACATCAAATAAGAAAACAAAACATTTTAAGTCTATTATAATTTTATTCAAGGATACAACCAGATTTCAAGGATCATTGCATTGAATGAAAACTACAACTCCTTAGGTTCTAAAAAAACAGTTTAAAGGTACCAA
>NW_007123996.1:0-809 GCF_000164805.1 Carlito syrichta
CAGCCAGTGAAAACAAAGCTGGCGAGTAAAACTTAGCTGCCCCCTTGGGAAGGAGATATATTTCATTTGGAAAACGTTGATTTCGATTTGCCCTGCTCAGACTAGACAGTTAGATATCTAGAGATGATTAATGATAAGAAGTTGTCACAAACACTGACAACTATTGAGGTGTGTGCTTCTTGTAAACAACTCCATGAGCTGGGTGGGAGCATGCATTGTTTTTACTGTTGCCACCTTAGTTTCTGATGTGTCATTTCTTCTTCCTGGACCTACACACACCACCCCCTGCAGCTGTAGCATCCTTGCATGACTTACGGCGCAGATTTTGCCTTGCTTGAATCCAGACTACAATGGCCGACTTCAAAATTTTTGTATTTATCTACACCGAATTCTAGTAAAATACTTCCATCAGCAAAGATATTGTTTGTTTTGCACAAAAAGAGTTACATTTCAGTCTTGAAACTAGGTCATATTATCATAACCACGGAAAAGGAAGTGGCTTTTTCAGAATATTGACGTCTATAGCTCTTGCTTATTGATAGGGAAGGGGCAGTTACCATGGTGATCTCACAGCCTCTGGAGGGAATGCTATCATGGCCTTGCCTTCCAAAACCCACCCAGCTGAAAGAACCCCTCTGAAAAGGATTTCCTTCCATAGAAATTCTTTGAGTTAATGGAAATAAAAAGAGTTTGATTTCTGGAGTTCGGATTTGTCCACAGATTTGTTTTGCACGCTTCTCTCATGTAATTTAAGAAAAAGCATTTACAATAAAGACAGAATATGTGATTTTCTCCAGAAATAACGTTTA
>NW_007123997.1:0-765 GCF_000164805.1 Carlito syrichta
CTTCCTTTCTAAGTCACTTGAAGTCACTCTTAACTAGCTCAGAATCAGAATTCACAATTTCTAGACTGTCTTGGTCCAAGTTTTTGTAACCACAGAGTTGCAGAATACTTCCTAGCAGTGATTCTAGCAAGCACTGTCAGAGATCAGCATGTTTAATTTATGCTATGAATAGGAACGGTGGTCGTTTTAATAAAATGGCCTCCACAAATTCTTTAAAACATTTTTCATCTCTAAGTGTGTTCTATCTTCCCTCCCACAGAAATCTCAGTGGACTTGTGATGTCTCTAAAGATAGTTAAAACATGTGTCTTGCACCTGGCTATCTTGGAATGCTTATTCTTGGAATGGTTTTTCTTGGGTTCATGCTATTGGGACACAGTTGTTTGTAATGCTGTGGGAAGCCCAAGACACAAAGAGAGAATACATACTGGTGCTCCATTTTATACTTTGAGTGATTCCAGCCTAGATGCCAGACAAGTGAATGAAAGACAACTCTAGATGATTCCAGCTGCTGAAGCTTCCCTCTCTGTGCCTTATCTCTGTCTGTGGCCTGATACTCAGAACCATTAGCATCACATGATGTTTGCTATTTTATGCCACAAAGTTTAGAGTAACTATTGTGCATCAATAGGTAACCAGAAAATAATCACTGAGATAGTTTTATATGCTAAATTTAGTGTATTTAGAATTTTACATATATTTCATTTAATCTTTACCACAACCTACAAGACAAGGTTTTTGTATGTTTTTCTTTTTTTCTTTTTTT
>NW_007123998.1:0-729 GCF_000164805.1 Carlito syrichta
ATCCTTCCACCTCAGCCTTCTGAGTAGCCAGAATTACAGGCACGCGCTACCACGCCCGGCTGATTTTTTGATTTATTGTAGAGATGAGGTATTGCTGCCCAGGCAAGTCTCGAACCCGTGGGCTCAGGCAATCCACTCACCTCAGCCTCCCAAAGGCACAGGATTACAGGCTGAGCCACGGAGCCCGGCCATGTCTTTTATTCTTTAGTGAAATTATGACTTAATATTCATTTGTGGGCCGGGCTCTGTGGTTCAGCCTGTAATTCCAGCACTTTGGGAGACTGAGGTGAGTGGATTGCTTACCTGTGGGTTTGAGACCCACCTGGGCAACTTGGTGAGATGTCTTCTCGACAGTAAATCAAAAATTAGCTGGGCAAGATAGCCCATTCCTGAAGTTCTGGCTACTTTGAAGGCTGAGGTGGAAGGATCGCTCGACCCCAGCAGGTCAAGGCTGTGGTGGCCAGGAGTGTGCCACTGCACTCCAGTCTGGGTGACAGAGTGAGACCTCAACTCAAAAAAAGAATCATTGTGTTGTGTTGAGCATTTTTAGTTCCTTTTAATTTATTTTTTACTGTTGAGCTATTCACTGACTCTTGCCTGCAATCTCAATACGATGGGAGACTTATCTTGGAGAATTGCTTGAGGCCAGGAGTTTGAGACCAGCTGGTAAATATAACAATAGCCCATGCCTGGAACATACCAACATCCCTAGCTGTTCAGGAAACTGAG
>NW_007123999.1:0-660 GCF_000164805.1 Carlito syrichta
CATTATTATTCATTATAGAGATGGGTATAATTCAGGGTTAGATATACAAACATTGATCGTGCAGGTAACCCTGTTGATGAGGTATGCCACTCCCTCCCCTACCAGTTTCCCTCATCTACCAATCCCAGGCCCCCCCTCCCCTGGCAGTTTCCTACTACTGCCAATCGCTTTCTTATAGCATTATAATTGTTCAAGATCTGTTTATGAGTGAGAACATATGGAACTCAGTTCTTTGTTTCTGTGATAAATCACTAAGTATGATCAACTCCAAATCCATCCAAGTGGCTGAAAAGTCCATATATTTGTCCTTCTTTATGGCTGCAATGAAACAAGGTATTTTCAAAGAAAAATCTGCAATGAGACTGCTGATAGGCCTATTAAACGTCTTTGAAAAAGAAAACTGACGAGGACTGTTTTTCATCTCCAGAGTTAAGTTTAATAATGGTTCTAAGGGCCCATAGCTTCTATCAAGAACATGGCATGAATAAACCCCTAAAGAGCAAGGTCTACTTTAAAAGACAGATGCTGTGGCCCTACTCGTTTTCCTGGCCAAAGGGAAGGTTGCCAGCATTCCAATTTCAGACTTTAAGTCCAAATTCCCTGATTTTGTGGGTAAGACACTTGACATTTAACACAGTATCTGTAGCTACTTTGCACGTC
>NW_007124000.1:0-745 GCF_000164805.1 Carlito syrichta
GCCCCAGGTAAACTCTCAAGAGTCTGTTTACAAGAAATCCCAAAGTGTCTCTAGAGATGCACAGCCAAGCTGCTGTAATCCGGGTCAGACATGACACAGGGAGGGGTACAACGAAGCACACCATCAATAAGAGCAGAAGCAGGGCTCGGTGGCTTAGCCTGTAATCCCTTGCCTTTGGGAGGCTGAGGTGAGTGGATTGCCTGAGCCCACGGGTTCGAGACCTGCCTGGGCAGGCGAGACCTCATCTCTACAATAAATCAAAAAATTAGCCGGGCGTGGTAGCGCGCACCTGTAATTCCGGCTACTCGGAAGGTTGAGGCGGAAGAATCGTCGGAGTCCAGCAGGTCGAGGCTGCGGTGGCCAGAAGCGGACACTGCACGCCAGTCTGGGTGAAAGAGTGAGACTCCAACTCAAAAAAAATAATAAGAAACAAGAACAGAACGTGTGTTCATAATTCGGGGGAAATTATTTCACTCAGCAAAAAACATTTTAAGGGTCAGCACTAAATTGCCCACTTTGAGAAACTCAGAAAAACGAAAAGGAGATTTTAAAACTGGCAGTGTCTCACTGTAGTTTGTGGCTGACTGGAGCCCTTTCTTGGCTAGTATTCAAATATCTTTTATCTTCATGTAATCTAATATATTTATTACTATAGTCAATGCCTTAATGACACTATCAGCTTCCCATTTTCACTACTCCTTATTGCTTATCTCTCTTGGTATTTAAAAATCATTTTGCATTGTAA
>NW_007124001.1:0-630 GCF_000164805.1 Carlito syrichta
TCTGGTTTTTGATTTATTGTAGAGATGAGGTTTCGCTTCCCAGGTGGGTCTCGAACCCGCGGGCTCAGGCAATCCATTCACCTCAGCCTCCCAAAGGCACAGGATTACAGACTGAGCCACCGAGCCCGGTTTGTCATGTTTTTTAACATTTATTTTCTTTGTGACCCCATGCGTCATTCCACTTTTGAAGAAGTTCACCATCAGGGATTATTCCTGACATCACTTTCTGACTGAACATTCTTTGGTGAGCCACTGTTTTCAGTTACGAAGAGCACAGAGAGCAAAATTGAACAACCATTTCTTTCTTTTCTTTTTTTTTGAGTTGGAGTCTCACTCTGTTGCCCAGACTGGAGCGCAGTGGCCGCTCCCAGCCACCGCAGCCTTGACCTGCTTGGCTCTGGCAATCCTTCCACCTCAGCCTTACACGTAGCTGGAACTACAGGCGTGCACTATCACACCCGTCTAATTTTTTGATTATTGTAGAGATGAGGTCTCGCCAAGTTGCCCAGGCAGGTTCCCAACCCGCGGGCTCAGGCAATCCACTCACCTCAGCCTCCCAAGGCATGGGATTACAGGCTGAGCCACCGAGCCTGGCTGACCATCATTTTCTGATGAGCACATTGCAAACTA
>NW_007124002.1:0-412 GCF_000164805.1 Carlito syrichta
TATGTGGTCGATCTTAGAATATGTTCCATGTGGTGATGAGTAGAAAGTGTATTCTGTGGTCTTTGGATGGAGTGTTCTATAGGTATCAATTAAGTCCATTTGATCCAGAGTCTCATTGAGGTTCCGGATCTCCTTGCTGATTTTTTGTCCTGATGATCTGTCTAAGGTTGTGAGTGGTGTATTAAAGTCCCCAGTTATTATGGTGTTAGAGTCAATGTCTTTCTTTAGTTTTCCTAGAAGTTGCTTTATGAATGTTGGTGCGCCTATGTTGGGTGCATATATGTTTAGGATAGATATTTCTTGTTGGTGGAGTGAACCTTTTATTATTATGTAGTGGCCCTCTGTATCTTTTTTAATTTTTGATAGCTTAAATGGTATTTTGTCTGAAATTAGGATCGCGACTCCTCCTTTC
>NW_007124003.1:0-771 GCF_000164805.1 Carlito syrichta
GATATAGAAACTCAATTCACTGACATTAATAATAAAATTGCAGAGGCAAGCTGAAAGTATAATCCAGTCATTTTTCCCTTACCACAGGCCATAGCAATCTGCAGGGTATTCATGGTGATCTGTTCACCACACCCCCCCACCCCCAAATATGAACACAGTCAAGAATCAGACTCAAAAGAACCATTTCCCTTTCTCAGGTACCAGCACGTGCACAAACACACAAGCTTTCTGCTGCTGTGACCCACCACCCACCCTGCTGCTGCCACCACCACCCTCCTGATCCTGGCTCAAGCACCAGCCATGAGCAATTAGGAGAGGTAGAATCTCTCTCTGGAGAAGGCAAGAGTCTTCTGCTGTGTTTGACATTTTGAAGAAATGTCCACATTTTCTGTAGACTTGGGTTTGAATCCAGACATAGTTAATACTACTCCTTAACTGTGTGATCCTGGACAAGCTACTTAACCTCTGTAAACCTCAATGTCTCCATCTGGAAAATAGAGATAATATAGATACCACTTCACAGCACCATCATGAGGGTTAACAGAAAAAATGTACATGAAGTACTTGACTACATACTGTCTTGGTAAATGCAGTGCTCAAACCATCAACTGTCAGTAGGGAAAGAGAAGAAAATGCTCCCTGATGGAATTTTTCTGAGGTATTGCTGCTGCACAGAGACAGGCCCTCCTCAGGAGTAAGCCAGTGGGGAGCCAGCTGGGGATATCAAACCAAGGTTCACTCCTGGGATCTGAGGTGTCTGGGGGGAATATA
>NW_007124004.1:0-669 GCF_000164805.1 Carlito syrichta
TCAGATCTTTGTTTCTGTGAGAGATCACTCAGTATTATAGACTCTAGTTCCATCCAGGTTGCTGCAAAATTCATGATTTTGTTCTTTTTTATGGCTGCATAGTATTCCATTGTGTATATGTATCACATTTTTTTAAATCCAGTCCTCTTTTGATGGACAGCGTGGTTGCTTCCAGGTTCTTGCTATTGTGAACAATGCTGCAATAAACATATGTGTGCAGGTATCTTTTCTATAGAGTGATTTGAGTTCTTCAGGGTATATTCCCAGTAGGGGGATTGCAGGGTCATATGGGAGGTCAATATTTAGAGCTTTTAGGAATCACCATACTGTTTTCCACAGAGGTTGCACTAGTTTGCACTCCCACCAACAGTGTAGAAGTGTTCCCTTTTCGCCACACCCTCTCCAGCAACTGTTATTTTTTGAGTTATTGATAATTACCATTCTGACTGGAGTTAGATAGTATCTCAGTGTGGTTTTGATTTGCATCTCCCTGATGATTAGTGAGGTTGAACATTTTTTCATGTGTCTGTTGGCTGCTCAGATGTCTTCCTTTGAGAAGTGTCTGTTCAGATCTTTTGCCCATTTTATAATGGGGTTGTTTGTTTTTTTCTTTTCAGCATGTTTGAGTTCCTTGTAGATCCAAGATGTTAACCCTTTGTCAGACCTGAA
>NW_007124005.1:0-767 GCF_000164805.1 Carlito syrichta
GCGAGAGCTCCTTGTTAAATTCTTGGGATAGACCAGTGGCTTGTCAAACTTCTTTGACCCCAACCCATATCAAGAAACATGTTTTACCTGTGCCCAAATACACAGTTATCTGTACGCAGATCAAAAACAAAGGAAAAAAAATCTGGTCAACAGGCCTCTCCCACTAACTTGCTGGGGGAATGTAGTCTGGGACAGTCATGTATTTGGGGGAAATGTAAACACAAGTGAGTGTGAGATTCCTGTCCTAGAACGGTTTATTATGCTCTCCTCTCTCTGGGTTGTTCACAAGCTGGAATGCTCATTTGCTGTGATTGTAGGTGGAGCAGTTACTTTCTTGCTCAGGGGATCCCTGAGCATCCAAATCAGTGCCCAGAATCTACTCTTAATAGTAAGAAGAAAGACAGTGCAGTGAGGTGGTTAGAGCACAGGGTGTGGAGTTAATCATATTTAGACTCAAATCCCAGGTCTGTCCCTTACTAGCTGTGGGATACCAAGATACCACCAGCCTTGCTAGCCTCCGAGTTCTCATAGTTAAACCTCAAGGACTGACTGTGGGTGTTCCAGGTTGTAAAGGATTGGGAACTACCTGCATGTAGAGCACATAGCTAGTGGTAGTCATTCTTATTGTCTGCTTGACCAGTTCCATCAGGGTTGGGGCATTTTTTGTTTGTTTTGTTTTTTTAGTTGGAGTCTCACTCTGTCGCCCAGGCAGGAGTGCAGTGACATGTTCCTGGCCACCACAGCCTCGACCCACTGGGCTCCGGCGA
>NW_007124006.1:0-752 GCF_000164805.1 Carlito syrichta
TTCTGTAAACAAAGCAACACAAATAACATTGTTACAAACAGACAACTAACACTGACTGAACACACCCAAACGCCAGTGTTAATGGTGTTTATTATCTCATTGGTTGTCATGAACCTATGATGGAGAAAACCTTCATTATCTATCTTTTAGAGATAAAGTAACTGAGGTTCAGAGAAGCAACTATTTCTGGTTTTTATGTGGCAGAGCAGTATTTGAAATCAGCTATGTTCAATTCTAAGGCCTGAGGTGTTTTTTATTTGCTTGCTTACTTTTGGAGTCAGGGTCTCACTCTGTCATCCAGGCTGGAGCACAGTAGCATGAACATGGCTCACCACAGCCTCAACTTCCTGGACTCAGGTGGTCCTCCCACCTCAGTTTCCTGAACAGCCAAGACTACCGGTGCGTGCCACCATGCCTGGCTATTTTTTGTACTTTTTTTTGTACAGACAAGGTCTCACTATTTTGCCTAGGCTAGTCTCAAACTCCTGGACTCAAGCAATCCTCCTGCCTTAGCCCCCCAAAGTGCTGGGATAACAGCTGTAAGCCAGCACGCCTATATGAACTCCAGAGCCTGAATCATTTACTGATAAGTTCCACTTTTATAAACTGTAATTGATTTGTCAAAATTCATTAGACTTTAAAAAAATTCCACACACTTTGCTGCATTTAAGAAAAAAAATAAAACAGAAAATCAACAGATAATATTATGGGTAATTAGAGGATCCAGGGTACAGAAGTCAAAGGCAAGTTTA
>NW_007124007.1:0-710 GCF_000164805.1 Carlito syrichta
AGAGGCTGGGGCTTCCTTCCTCCACCTGTTGCCCACTCACAGGATTGGAGCTCTGTCCCGGGCCTGGCAGGCTGGGAAAATGGGGTCAAATTGTCTGCAAGCTGCTTTTCTTGTAGAGCAGAGGTTGCATGCTGGTGGCGGCCACCTGTGAGGACTTGGAAACATGACCTCACTCAGCACCCATCCTGAAGCATGGGTGTCACTCCAAGAGAAGTGGGTCTCTGTCCTTACCTTTGGCTCCACAGCATGGGTTTAGAGGAGGTTTTCCTCGCATTAGAGGCCCCTCGTATGATCACAGCCCTCTGAAATTACCACTAAAAGGGTTGGCTACTGTTCAAGGAGAGTATGTGGCAAGAACAAATCCAAGGGTGCTTTCCGCAAGGTTGAGGGGTGAATATTCGTGGTGAGAAGTAAAGGAGACTCATAGCTCCATAAGAAAAGCAAGCGAAATCGTTGGCTATGGACAGCTAGGAAGCGTATCCCAGCAATCAAAGCACACTTCATCGCGCACCAGGACGACTCCTGCTAAGGGTAGGCCAGGCCTGGAATCTCCCCCCTCTCGTCCAGCACTTTGGCAGACTGAGGACGGAAGATTGCTGGAGCCCAGGACTTGGGAGACGCGACTGTCTAACATCACGCAGCCTCATCTCTATCTCCAAAATGTCATCGGTGAGCTGGGCATGGAGATACAGGCTTGTATTTGTAGCTGT
>NW_007124008.1:0-640 GCF_000164805.1 Carlito syrichta
AGGATATTTTGTAGCTTTTAGTTTGAGTACAACCTGGAGAATCAGATTCTGTAGAGCTGTGTTGATGCCAGCTGTATGCTTAGGATGGGTAAGAGATGTGAGTCTGGGGTCAACCGGTCAAGCTCTGGGGCAGAGAGGACCTAGTCCATTGCTTCTAGCCTGTGACCAGCCTAGTCCTCTCACCCCAGTGTCACCATGCAGATGTTAAGTTTTTCTGTGTGCCAAGACCTAAAAACAACTGGTAGCAATGAAGAGGAACAAGAAATGGCAGATTTAGTGAGGAAGACTGCAGAAACTTAGTAGATGGTCTTTTTGGGTGTTAGCATCAGGGTAAATGAGTTTTGGACCTTGAGCTCACATGCTGTTTATTCACACATCAACTTTCAGGAGAAAGTTTTGTTAGCCTAATTCTTGAGTTAAACTTTGTCCATTCCCCAGTCAAGAAAATATGGGGCTCTTTCATTGACTGTCCCTCCAGCATGTCCTCTTACAGGAAAGGGATAAACTTCCAAAGGAAAAAGACACGGATGTTAGACAGGCAGAACAACAACGTGTCATGTCTAGTCACTGTACCATCCATAGAAATAAGATATAAAAATAACGCTTTTACTTTGATACAGTAATCACAGGGGAAATCTTT
>NW_007124009.1:0-745 GCF_000164805.1 Carlito syrichta
CGGGGCAATAGGTCCAATTGTCTAAAATCCTTGCGTAGAATTCAGACACGTACTAGAGCAGGGTCCTTCAGGCCAACTCTGATGATCACTTTTGACAAATGTTCTGCTTGAGCATAATGAAGTTACTCCAATGCTTTTAGACATGACTACACTTACAGTCAAACAATCTTTATAAAGTGAAACCCAAAACACATCCCAGTCCACCCCCTGACACACACACCCAGCCACACACACTCTCTGTGTGCAGTCAGGTTTCTTTTGGCCAATTTACAACAGAGAGTAAGTTGCTGAATAAATATTTAATTCATGCAACCAAAACCCTGAAAGACCAAGCTCCAAATATAAAGTTTTGCATTCCTGGGGCACACTATATAGATATATCCTTTTTTAAAAAATGCACTTACAGCTATCCTTTAAAGGAAGGAAATGGAAAACAAAAGAATTATTCACACATAAGCCTGTATCAAACAAAAGCCGCTTACAACCTTCTGCCACCCAGCATTACTCTAGAAACATTATTTCCATGATTAAATGGGAAGCTCCAAAGTTTTAAGAAAAGTAAAAGTACCCATGCTCGGTGGCTCAGCCTGTAATCCCAGCACTTTGGGAGGCTGAGGTGAGCTGATTACCTGAGCTCACGGGTTTGAGATCTGCCTGGGCAACTTAGTGAGACCTCATCTCTACAATAAAATTTAAATAAATGAGTTGGGTGGGGTAGCTCGAGCCCAAAGTTCCAGCTACTTGG
>NW_007124010.1:0-629 GCF_000164805.1 Carlito syrichta
CTCTTTGAATAGGATTCGTGGTGAAACCTGATATCTCCAGTGGGATCCCTTGACAAAACATCTCTCCTCAGATTCTTGTCTCCCTTCTCTTAGCACTGGAGTTTCATATGAACTTTGACCATTTTCCAGCACTCCCCCATCTCTATTTTGTCATGTTTGAGTGGAGGTTTCTTACTGTTTGGGTTTGGCATCTATTGAGTGTTTATCAAGTTTTTACATATGTTGCAAGATTTTAAACAGTAACACCACAAGAAGTTAAAAATCTGCTAGAATTGAAGAGGGGTTTGAATTGTTGGATTCAGAATTAGTAGGAATGAAAACAAAGCAATCAAGGAGTGCAGAGAAGGCTCATTACAGGTGAATTGAACTCTGGAGAAAGACTTATTGCTGTGTAATTGGACTGGGGACAGAGAAAAGAGAGCATGTAGAGGCACTTTTGACTGTGGCCTGTGTTCTGTGTTATTATTCCTGTCTCCACATCTAAAGAAAGAATTTTTGAAATGCGGTGTGATCTGATATAAATTCAACTGAAGGCTATGGGTGCTTGGTAGATGTCATCTATCTATCTATTTTCCAAGTTTTTATTTCTTGACTGAACTTTACTGCATTTGTGACTGGAAAAACTTTCT
>NW_007124011.1:0-667 GCF_000164805.1 Carlito syrichta
CAGGGGAGGGGGAGCCTGGGATTGGCAGTTGAGGGAAACTGGTAGGGGAGGGAGGGTCATACCTTATCAACAGGGTTACCTGCACGATCAATGTTTGTATATCTAACCCTGAATTGTACCCATCTCTATAATAAATAATAATTAAAAAAATTAAAAATTTAAAAAATACCTTGTGTCAATTCACCATCTTTACCCTCCTCTGGCTAGAACATATATGTACTTTCACTCTGCTTTTATCTTTAAAAAAAAATGATTTCAAAGAGGTTAGTTAGAAGTAGAGCGAATATCTGCGTGCCTTCCACCTAGCATAAAAATTGTAAGGTACAGTCCAGCTTTCCTAGCCTTCCTTAACCCAGAGGACAGTGAAGGCTCCATGAACAGGAACAAACAGTTTGGAAAACAAATTCTGTCCCAATGGCTAGACAGCCCACAGACTTTCCCCAATTTTTGGTGGGAGGGAGGGATTACGGGAGAGTTGCTTTCAAACGCGTCATTGGAACAATCATGTGGAATACTCAGTGCCCCCAGGCTCTGAGTCCAGCTCCCTGTGGAGAGGTCAGGGCTGCTACTGCCAAGATGCCACCAGCAGTTGGCACCCATCGCCCTAAAGTCACGCTCAAAGCTGCTCCCACGGGAAGGATACTGCTGGTGCCACTCTTGTTTCCCG
>NW_007124012.1:0-774 GCF_000164805.1 Carlito syrichta
CCAGTCTGGGTGACAGAGTGAGACTCCAACTCAAAAAAAAAAACAAAAAAGAGAGAGTCTGAAGAAAAAAGAGGAGAAAAAAGAAGTCTTTATTTTCTGTAGTAAAAAAATATTCACACAATTTTTCAGGTTGGTTAAGATTAATAACTCATAATCTGAAGATATTGGCTTCTGTTGAAGTGAATATCAAGATTTACTGACCTACAAAGTTAATATTAATGGAGGTGAAAGTGAGGTTAAAAACAAACCTCAAGGGGTAATACATCTTCATATTTGCTGAAATTAAACATCAGCCCATATATTGATCATGCCTACATTCAAACACCTTTTAATCAAAAAGCTTTGGAAATCCCTTTGCTGTGACAGCTTGCTCAAATACATGGCTGAGTTCATTAGTATTAACATTCTCTGAGCAATAAGACAGCCAGAAAAGCAAAACATTCAGTGTTTCCTCTGAGGATCATCAGCAGTCAATCAAAGGGTGGTTGCTTATTTACATATGCTATCTGATTGAAAGAGAGTGATCCTAACCAGCATCTCATGATGATCAATCTCAATAATGTAGGTGGTGTCTCGATCTGACCCACAGTACTATTCAGCCATCTAATAAACCCATCTTTTCCACACATACAAAATAAAAACATTCTAAACTACTGACATTAAATAAATCCAAATAAATATGCCCATTGTCACCTACAACCTATTATATATACTAATGTTTGATAGAATTTTTTAAATGGGAAATGTAGGCTCACACCTTTAATCCCAGCACTT
>NW_007124013.1:0-504 GCF_000164805.1 Carlito syrichta
CTCCATGTCGCTCAGACTGGTCTCGAACCAGAGAACTCAGGCAATCCTCTCACTTCTGCCTCCCAAAAACTGTATCCCCAGTGCCCTTTACATAGTAAACACTAAATACATATTTGTGAAATGAATAATAATGGACATACACTAAAATTTACATGTATTAATTAATTGAAATCTCACAGCAACCTCATGAGACAGGTCCTATCATCAGTTTCATTGTACAGATAAGGAAATGGAGGCACAAAGTGGATAAGTACCTGACTCAAGGTCACACAGAGAAGTTGAGTACAGGGGAGAAAACTTTTCACCCCAGGCAATCTAGATTCAGGTTTGAAATCCGAGCCACTTTGTTGTATTGCTTCTCAGAGCATTTCACCTCAAGACTGGATAATTTTAAATAAGCCATTCATCTAATGGTTTTGCTCTGTTCTTTTCCTTTCTGATTTATTAAATTAGAACGTCTCAGTGAAACAGGAATGCTCCCCAAACCTGGGTAATTACAATGTA
>NW_007124014.1:0-594 GCF_000164805.1 Carlito syrichta
CCTGAGCCCGGCAGGTTGACGTTGGGATGACTGTGAGTGTGCCACTGCACACCAGCCTGGGCAACAGAGTGAGACTCCAACTCAAAAAAAAAAAAAAAAAAAGAAAAAAGCGTATAACCAGAAAGCACAATTTTAATTTTTGTTTTGTTTTTAACAATTATAGGCAGGGGCCCTTTAAGAAATTTGGGAAAGGAAGTAAATACCCTGTAAAATGGGTAGAAAGGAAGTTAATGTCCTCTGATGTGGATACATATCTGCCGCTCTTTGCTAAGCCATTTTAAAATCAAAGCTAGTGCCTCACTAAGCTGGTATTTGTGAGAATGGTCCCTCAAGTCTTCTTAATGAGGAAAAATAAGTCATGTGTGTACATGACGAGGAGGTGTCTTAGGAATACACAGGCCCAGGAGGAAAATAAAATCAGAACACAATGGCTGAGACATTAATTTGGCTTCAAAAATATGAAGGTCCAGTAAGTGACAACTTTGAAAGTCAAACACTCTTACTGGCCTTGCAGAGCTACTAGTGTTCGCAGAATGAGTGCAGGCCATCTGTCTGATAAAGCAAGGTGATGAAGGGAAGGGATTTTGGTGCCAA
>NW_007124015.1:0-775 GCF_000164805.1 Carlito syrichta
GTACATACTAAGTACTTATATGCCTGAGAGTGAACCAAACTTGTTATATAAGTTATATTGCTTAATCCTATGAATAAAGCTAGGAAATGTTTTATAATATTATATGCATTTTTCAAATGAAGGAGTTGAGATTTATTGCATGTGTTAATTGAGTTTTTCCCAGTTACAAGTGAAATAAATTTGACTCAGACTAATTTAAGAAAAAAGGTTCACATAACTGAGAAATCTAAGAATGGACTTTAGTTGTAAGTGGATGTAGAGTCTTAAAGAATGTCATTAAGCTAATTGATTCCTCTCCATCTTTTGTCTTTTGTTTTCTTGGTTTCCTGCTATAGAGTAGGATTCTATCCAAGTCTTGGACAAGATAAGATGACCAGTAGCACCACAAACATACATCTTCCAAGCTTAGTCACACCAGTCTAAAGACAATCTCAATCTTTTTCCCTCTTTCCTCACCTCCATCTCTCTATTATTATTTTTTTAATGTCAATTTCAGGGAAGACTTCACTTTATCATTGCTTGGCTGATATGCCCATTCTTGTAACAATAGCAGTGGCCTGGATTAGGTAACATGATTGATTTCTGCACAAGGTTCACATGCAGCAAAGAAAAATTACACAGAGGCCCCAATAAAAGTCAGTTGGAAAGTATGCTGAGAAAACAAATTATAAATGTCACTGTGTTTGCTACATAGAGGGTGACTTAACTTGCTTTACTATTAAATGGCTGGGGAATGATTCAAATCAGTGTCTGCCTGACTTTAGTGCTCATGACT
>NW_007124016.1:0-559 GCF_000164805.1 Carlito syrichta
AAACATACAACTATTCAAAGAAAATTTGATCAAGAAAATGGGTTAGAATTGTTAAGAATAGCAAAATCAGTATTTTAAGTTCCAATCAAAATTAAGTTTAGGGTGGAGTGTTATATAATGACATAGCGCTGTGATGATTGATGTTGCTCTTGTACCTTGCCAAACTATTCATCCTTGTTTCTGTTAGCTGAAATTTAATACTGAGTAATACACAATAGCAGAAGTTTATGAGATGTGATAACTCAGAGAAAGTAATGAAAATTTCCAAATTGTTCAAATCAGTTATAGCCTTTATCTTAGCCCTAATTTATACAACTAATATAATTTTTATGCACCAAATAACACTTTTCTGCATGCTTTGATAGACAATAGTTATCATCAAGTGTTTTTAGTAGAAATCACTGCCTGCAACTAATGCTGATTTTCAAATTCATCCATAACAAAGTTTAATTTAAAAATTTTGCTATTTTAATAAAACTTGTTATTTATGTCAGGAATAGAACTAGAAAAAATAATGGTTGTGTTTAGTTATGTTGATAAAAGAAGTATAAGAACATGA
>NW_007124017.1:0-675 GCF_000164805.1 Carlito syrichta
CGGGACCATCAATCTTGTTTACCCTTTCGAAGAACCAGCTTTTTTTTCATTGATTTTTTGTATTATCTTTTTGTCTTCTATGTCCTGGATTTGGGCTTTGGTGATCTGGATTCTTCTGCTGAAATTAGGGTTTTTGTGGTCTTGCTTTTCCAGCTTCTTTAGGTGGCTTGTTAGGTTGTCAATTTCTGTTCCTTCCATTTTCCTCATGTGTGTTTGTAGGGATATAAATTCCCCTCTTATTACAGCTTTTAAGGCATCCCAGAGATTTTGGTAAGATGTTTCTTTATTTTCATTTGTTTCCAGGTATCTTTTGATCTCTATTTTGATGTCATCATTAACCCAGGAGTTATTTAGCATCATGCTGTTTAGTGTCCATGTCTTTGTGGGTTTTGGGGGGACTTTGTTGGTGTCAATGTTTATTTTTATTCCACTGTGGTCCGAAAAGGTGCATGGCAGAATTTCAGTCCTTTTAAATTTACTTATACTTGATTTGTGTCCAATTATGTGGTCGATCTTAGAATATGTTCCATGTGGTGATGAGTAGAATGTGTATTCTGTGGTCTTTGGATGGAGTGTTCTATAGGTATCAATTAAAGTCCATTTGGTCCAGAGTCTCATTGAGGTTCCGGATCTCCTTGCTGATTTTTTGTCCTGATGATCTGTCTAAGGTTGTGA
>NW_007124018.1:0-383 GCF_000164805.1 Carlito syrichta
CCGGTTACTTGGAAGGTCGAGGTGGAAGGATAGCCGGAGCCCAGCAGGCCAAGGCTGCGGTGGCTGGGAGTGGCCACTGCACTCCAGGCTGGGCGACAGAGTGAGACTCCAACTCAAAAATAAGTAAATAAATAAATTGCTTCTCAAAAAGCCTGGCATATTTCTAAGAACAGTAAATAATGTAATAAATGTTTAGGGTATCATTTTGATTGAAAAAGTCTGGGAACAAAACAGAACATAAAACATGATCTTTATTTGTGATTATATTTACATGTCTAACAAAAATAAAGGAATATTGCCAAGGGTCAAATCTGAATGGAAGGATGATTTCTCTCATATAAGTTTTTGTATTTTCTCAGATTGTGTTCAAATTATTTGTACCA
>NW_007124019.1:0-474 GCF_000164805.1 Carlito syrichta
TCCTGGGTTGCATGAGGCCTGCAGGCTGTGAGTTGTATATGCTTGGTCTAAAGTGGCTCTGTTATCTTTAAACAATGGGATTCCTACTCCAGCAAGGGAAGCAGGGCCCTAAAGAGCCCCCTGAGGTGACTCCCTCTCACGTTGCCTCATTTCACACCTTGACTCTGTTCCTAGTCCCTCAGAAATGACCTTGCCCCAAGGCAAGGACACTAATTTTGACTTTCAATCCATGAAAAACTCCGGGAAAATTTTTCTTTTTATATTTAAAAGAAAAATAAAATGAGAGAAGACTAAGAAGTCAAGAAAGTATATAGAGAGATTAAAAGAATATGAGGAAATTCTTGAGAGTTTCAGGGATGATCTGGTCTCTCATCATACCATCATTATCAATTATTATTATAGTAGTTATTATTATTATTTTGAGTCGGGATCTCATTCTGTTACCCAGGCTGGAGTGCAGGGTCAGGATCATGG
>NW_007124020.1:0-767 GCF_000164805.1 Carlito syrichta
CCAACTGAGAGGCTTGCACTGCTTCTCACCTACCTGGGGAATCAGGAGTGTCTCCTCCCCCTGCGTGCAGGCTCAGTGACGACCCCGCCCAGTCTTCCCAGCTTCACCTTCTGTGGTCGCAGCCTCAGTCCACTCAACCCGCCTGTCCCTGCTCCCCGTACTTGCAGCCTTCTGCTGGAGCACCCCTGCCCTTGCCAGCACCCCACTGAGGCCAGACTCAGCAGCCCTCCCCAGACCTCAAACTCACAGACTCCAACTGGAACCTCCTGGTCCGTCCTCTACCATGCGTGGTGCTCATGCTTGTGGCCTCCGCCAAGAGCTCTACATATTCTTGCATATTTAAATATCAGTCACCTTCAAGGTACTCAGGTTTTTTTTTTTTGAGTTGGAGTCTCACTTTGATGCCCAAGCTGGAGTGCAGTGTCACACTCATGGCCTCCACAGCCTTGACCTGCTGTGTGCTGGTGATCCTCCCACTGCAGCTGTCCAAGTAGCTGAAACTACAGGTGCACGCTACCACACCTGGCTTTTTGTTTGCTTGTTTGTTTACTGTAGAGACAAGGTCTTGCAAGTTGCCTGGGTTGGTCTTCAACCCGTGGAATTAGACAATTCACTTGCTCTGACCTCCCAAAGTGCTGGGACTACAGGCTGAACCACCGAGTCCGGCCAGTACTCACAGTTTGATGCAATACACCTGTCAAGACATGTATTCCACTGCTCGAAGTCATTTTTAAGTTTGATAATTGGGCTGCCTTTAAGTACTTCTG
>NW_007124021.1:0-693 GCF_000164805.1 Carlito syrichta
ACCTCAAAAGTGTATGCAACAAAACCGAAACTTAACAAATGAGACTTAAACTGAAAAGCTTCATCGCATTGGAAAAAAATGATCAACTAAGTGAAGAGAAAACTTGTTCAATGGGAGAAAATATTTGCAAAATTTCTGTTCGACAGGATAATGATATCCATAATATACAAAAAATTCAAATAACCCAACAGAATAAAAAACCTAAATAACAAACAAAAAATAATTCATTAAAAAATGGGCAAAGTGTCACCCCCCCCTTGGGTCTCCTTCCACTGTGGGAGCTTTCTGTCCTCTCAATAAATCCTGCTTTCTCAAAAAAATAAAAATTAAAAATCAAAAAATGATCAAAGACATGAACGGACACATGCAAATTACCACCCACAAGTATATGAAAAACTGTTCAACATTTCTCACCATCAAGGAAATGCAAATCAAAAACACAATGAGGTATCATCTTTCCCTAGTTTGAATGTCTATTATTAAAAAAACAAAAAGTAACAGATTTTGAAGATGTAGAGAAAAGGGAACTCATATACACTGTAGGAATATTGTTAGAAATGTAGTGTCTTTCTATGGAAAAACAGTGTGAACATTCTTAAAAACTAAAAACAGATTACCACTCATTTACTAATTCTACTACACGATATCTACCTGAACGGAAATATATAAAATATCAAGGAAATACCTGCACTC
>NW_007124022.1:0-589 GCF_000164805.1 Carlito syrichta
CTTCTATACAGGGACATTTCTCTGGTATAATCATGTATAGACATGAAAAATTATACTTGTGAAAACTATATCCATCTAAATTCTTAGAATAAATGAGCCTGGAGAACTTTTATCTTTAAAAAATTGCTCCAAGCAATTGATGTAAACATATATAACTATAAAATAATGATATATATATTAGAATGCAATATGGATAATACAACACAAACTATATATACACATATAAAAAGATATAATTATGATATATTTTATAGTATATTATAAACAGCATTATTTTTCAAGAAGGACTGTGTGTTCAATAAAAACTTTCCATATGCATTTCTGACAAAAAGGAAATCTTATGAATAACTAACGGCAAAATCTCTTCTTGTGAGGCAAAGATAATCTATTTTAGAACGTCATTTTAATGTCCACTTGTTATAGAAAAGAAAGAACATCCACCATCCAGGGGAGACACATGTGAAAGTGATTCCATGAGGATCAAGCCAATGGTGCTAACATCAGAGACTTTCCATGTATTAAATTTTGTGATGAGCAGAATCTTTATCATTTTACATAAAGGCAATAGAAACACAATGATGAGTTCACC
>NW_007124023.1:0-768 GCF_000164805.1 Carlito syrichta
CAATCTGTCCATTTATTTTACTGCTAGCTCTACCCTAGAGGTGATCAAATAAATAAATGCATCTCTTATTTTACATTGTTGTTATTGATTCTAAATATCTATCCAATTATTAAGGAGTCTGACAAACCTTTTCTCTTTAATACCTGTGTTATTTATTATTTCAGATTAAAGGTAATGGCTAGTGACATAATGCCTATCTCCTAAATTAAAGAATTGAGAATCTGTGATTCATTCCATCTCAGTACATCCATCTTCTCTCTCCTGGGATCTACATAGTGGTTGTTCCCTGGGTAACTCCAATTAAGTCAGCATGTACATGAGCAAGACTCAGATGCTTTGAACTTGTACCTGTTGAAATCATCCTCTTTGCTCTTAGTAGATTCACCCTCTTCATCTACCTACTTTATAAATTTTATCTTAGTGTTACATTCTAGAAAGATACAAACATATTTAACGACTCAGTCAACCTTGACCAAAGAGCAAGTTAAAGTATTTTCCTGATAGAAATTACTGAAGACATTTATTTTTGCATTCATAAAAACATCTTTAAATCACGTTTTATTTAGTATGCTACTTATGAAGATATTTTGCATCACAGTACAAATGTAGAAGACTTATTCCTCTTTTTCTGTTGAGTAAAGCATAGTTGATTATGTCTGTTTGGGGATACTTTTGAGATGTCAATTTTGATTTGAACAAAGGAAGCTGATTTGATTTTCTAATATTTATATTTGTCTTCTGATGAACTCATCATTGTGTTTCTATTGC
>NW_007124024.1:0-655 GCF_000164805.1 Carlito syrichta
CACCCAGCTTATTTATCTTTCATTTACTGCAGAGACGATGTCTCACCATTTTGCCCAGGCTGTTCTCAAACTTGCAGACTTAGGGAATCCTCTTGCCTCGGCCTCCCAAAGTGCTGGGATTATAGGCCTGAGCCACTGCACCTGGCTGCACAATGGGAATGTGTACCCTGTACTTGTCTTACCATTGTGTCTTGGAAGTAGATAAACTGTTTCAATTTCACAGGCTCACAGATGAGACTTTGGGCTCTTGAGTTGGTGCTGAACAAATTAGGATTTTGGCACTGTGGGATGGTATGAATGTATCTAAAAAGGATGTGAGTTTTGGAGGACCTAAGGTGGAATACTGTGGTTTGAATGTCACCTCCAAATCTCATATTGAAGTTTAATCTGCAATATGGCAGTACTAAAGGGGGGTCTTTAAGTGGTGCCTGGTCATGAAGACTCTGTCCTCAGGAATGAGTGAATACATTTATAGATTGATGAGTTAATGGATTAATGGCTTATCCTAGTAAGTAAACTGGTGGTTTTTTACAAACAGAAAGATAAATGATCTAGTACATTAGTACTTTCAGCCCCTTTACCAAGTGATATTCAAGGACACTGCTGAGAAATCCTCCAGCAAGAAGACTTCTTACCAGATGCAGCCCCTAAATGT
>NW_007124025.1:0-469 GCF_000164805.1 Carlito syrichta
ATAATTTCTTTTTTACTCCATTATTTATGCTTTTGCTGCTCTCCAGACTATAATGTTTTGTTTATGACTCTGTTATACTATGCATTATACTATGTCTTACAGAACAGTTATTTGGAAAACCGTGTCCTTTAATAGGTCATCAGGGTTTTTTGGAAGGGATGTCGATTTTTATCTGTGATTTTCCTGTGCAGTGTCTTATATGCTGTGGGGCTTAATGAATAAAACAGTTTATCATGCTACCTCATCTAATTTGCACAACAATAAGTTGACAGTAGATGTTATTATCTACGTTTGGATAAAAATAAAATGAAGCGAAGTCTCAGATCATACAAGTAAAGAGTAATTGAAGCTGGGCTCTGTGGCTCAGCCTGTAATCCCGTGCCTTTGGGAGGCTGAGGTGAATGGATTGACTGAGCCTGCGGGTTCGAGACCCGCCTGGGCAGTGAGACCTCATCTTTACAATAAATCA
>NW_007124026.1:0-665 GCF_000164805.1 Carlito syrichta
AAGACCCCACTGGCTAATGCCGTTATGTTAGGGGTGGGGTTTTAGCACATGGAATTTGCAGAGACACAAATACTCAGTTTACAACAGATGGCTTCCAGAGTGACCACATATTGGATGCCACACATCTTGTGGTGCACACATGCACTTATTCTCTGGAGTGTGTCCCTCAGAATAGAGCAATGAGGTCATAGCAGACACATTCAAACCACATTCCAAAGTGGTTGTATCAATTCACACTTCCCTAAGCAGTGTGTGAGTGTGCCCACAGCCCCCATCACCTCTGGCACACAATTGGTCTGCCTCTGTCTTTTTAGACAAAAAGTTATGAGGGGTGTCTCATTGTTAATTGATTATTTGTGTGTTTGACGACTCACAAAATTGGACACTTTAGCCAGGCATGGTTGCTCATGCCTGTCAACACAACATTTTGGGAGGTGGAGGCAAAAGGATTGTCTGAGCCCATGGGTTCAAGATCAGTCTGGACAGCTCGGCACAACCTTGTCTCTACAATAAATATAAAAAAATAGCTGGATGTGTTTGTGCATCCCTGTAGTTCTGACTACTTGAAAGGTTGAGGCAGAAGGATCACCTGAGCCCAGCACGTTGCCCAGCAGTGGCTGTGAGCATGCCAGTGCACTCCAGCCTAGGCAATGGTGAGTCTCCAA
>NW_007124027.1:0-333 GCF_000164805.1 Carlito syrichta
TCATAGTTTTACTTTGCATCTCCTTGATAACTAGTGAGGTTGAACATTTCTTCGTGAATCTGTTGGTCACTCATATCTCTTCTTTTGAGAAGTGTGTGTGTATTTTTTGTCCACTTTGTAATGGGGTTGTTTGTTTCTTTTCCTTTCAGCATGTTTGAGTTCCTTGTAGATCCTAGATGTTAGGCCTTTGACAGACATAGAGTTGGAAAATACTTTTTCCCAGTCTGTGGGCTGTCTCCCTGCTCTCTTGATTGTTTCTTTGGCTTTGCAGAAGCTTGTCAATTTAATGGGGTCCCACTTGTCTATCTTATCTCTAATGGCCCATGCGTTGTG
>NW_007124028.1:0-329 GCF_000164805.1 Carlito syrichta
AGCTCAGCTTTATAACCTAGGATCCTTGTATTAAGCCTGAAAAGTGTTTCTCGTTTCCTACTCACTTTCAAAAACATCATCTCCTCTAAAAAAAAAAAAGAGAAATGAGAATAACTTCAGCGAGGACCTGTAACAGGGCTGCTTTTTGTTAATAAAGTACCTTCTATATCAATCCATCTAGTGTAATTTCTTAAGGTAACAGTCAGGTCCAAGGAAATCTTAAATCATCCAACTATTCCTCAATCAGAAAAAAATTTGCAGGTAGTTACAATCAACTACAATAGCAAACTCTAATATATATATATTATTTTGCATCTAGATCAATTTTA
>NW_007124029.1:0-765 GCF_000164805.1 Carlito syrichta
CAAACAGAGAATAAAAACCTTGCCTAATTTGGTAGTTGTGCCCCTAAGCACCTTGCCTCCATTTAAGTGCTGAGGAAATAGCTGGAATTCAATTAGCAGGATGGAAAACCATGCTACTGACCACAGAACTGGCTTCACTGTCCGTGTATATATTCTTGGCCGTGTACCAAACGTGGTCTAATTTCTCCTGCCAAGGAGATGCAAAACAGGTATCAGTAAGAACATCAGAACTTTCATTCATGTGATTTCTGTCATGCCATATACATGAAAAATTCAGATTTTAGATTAAGGACAGTAAAGATTCCTCTTTTGTATCTTAAAAGGTACTCCTCCCTCCCCATAACAATAAATATTATGCTCCTTGAAGTCTGATAAACACTTGAGATCAGGAGCTAGCATTTCCATGCTGAGAAGACCCCCAACTTCAGACGTGGGGGTTCCGAAGGATGCAAGCACGTGACAAGGTGTAGTAACAGTTCTTTCTCACTCTTCAAACTTGCCCATTTTCTTTTTTCATCTCAGTTTCTCCCCTATTTTAAATGTAAAACCTACCATTTCATAGAGATCCCAAACTTTTCAAAATCTTTACTTATTTTTTATTTTTTTGAGTTGGGGGTCTCACTCTGTTGCCCTGGCTAGATTGCGGTGGCACAATCACAGCCCACTGCAACCTTGATCTCCTGGGCCTGGGCAATCCTTCTGCCCTAACCTCCAAGTAGCTGAACTACATCATGTGCTGCCGTGCTCAACTACTTTTTATTTATT
>NW_007124030.1:0-732 GCF_000164805.1 Carlito syrichta
ATTACTAAGGATACACTGTGTGAAAACATCTGTAGGTGAGGCCTTCATATGTATCTATAGTAATAAACCCTTCAGGTGATAATTTTTTATCCTGAAGTTAGGAATAACTCATTTATAAAATTGTACTTAAAAATTATAGATAGATAAACATATTTTGTAGAAACCTGCAGTCTTTCTGATCTGAATAAAAGAAAGCTCTATATTCAGACTGACAGACTGAATTTTCAGTTAAAAAGACCTAAAACTGCAGATTTAGGAGTAACCATCCTAAAGTTTGAGAGCTTATAGGGGCTACAAGTCTCTCTGAAGAAGCAGAATAATTTAGTCTCCTGAACACTATCACAAAACCATTTTTGCCTATCTTGATACCCTCTCAAGTGGACTTGAAGTTGAGCCATCCCCAAGTAAGATTTCCTGACCCCTGTCTCTTTTACTAAGGTGAGATGAGATACCTCTGAGTCCTGAAAAACCACATGAAGTGAATAGACAGTGGATCCCCAAACTTGTTTGTAATTATAAATGGGCTTATTCATCTTTTAAAATTTATATTTCATTTAAAAACATCTCAATTAGTTTGTTGTTATCTTTAAATTTTGATCCCATATGGAATGATCAGCAATCTCCTTTGTTCATTCAACATAAACTCTATTCTTAACGAGTAAAATGCTCCCACTAAATAACACTCACTCCATACACATCTTTTACAACAGCTGTAACAGTGCATGCTTCTTT
>NW_007124031.1:0-617 GCF_000164805.1 Carlito syrichta
CTCTCACCTGATAGTTGGTATGTATATCTGTTTTCCCTCTTGCACTTCTCCCTTTCGCTTATTTTGACTTATGATTTTATCATTGTAACTGTTAGTTTAGATCACGTCTGTTGTTGACCTTCTGACCTACACTGTCTGTCGATTTTATTGACCTGTGTCTGTGTAGCTATCAGTACTCCTTAGGCAATCTTTCTCACGTGTCTTTCTTCACTTCTTCCCGATCCTGTGACTGTTTTTCACCTGATAGCTGGTATGTATATCTGTTATCCCTCTCGCACTTCTCTCTTTCGCTCATTTTGACTTATGATTTTATCATTGTAACTGTTGGTTTAGATCACGTTTGTTGTTTACCTTCTGACTTACACTGTTTCTCGATTTTATTGCCCTGTCTCTGTGTTGCTTCAGTACACTTTAGTAATATGTAGCTATCAGTACTCTTTCTTACGTGTCTTTCTTCACCTCTTCCCAGCCCTGTGTCTCGTTCTCACCTGATAGATGGTATGTATATCTGTTTTCCCTCTCGCGCTTCTCTCTTTCTAACTCCCTATTGATCCCCCCTTCCTCCATTATTTTCCTCTTCTATATGCCCCCTTTTTAAATCTAGGGACCTAGACTGC
>NW_007124032.1:0-600 GCF_000164805.1 Carlito syrichta
TGAATCCATGGCCAGTCATTAGAAAGGAATTCTTGTTTCTATAGCCTTAATCACTTTTTTCCACACCCAAATAAAAACACATACCCTTATTTCATTGAAATGTGCTTAGATAAAATATCCTATTGCTGATTTTTAATTAACTTATTTTTGAAATATATCCCAGTTGACTCATTCGATATGTTTCATTGAGTATAGATAGCAACTGTATACTACTGCTTAAAATGAATTGTCCCGATTTGTGTCTTTTTCCCTGCAGCGGTATGTGTAGATATCTGGCATGCTTCCTTTCTGACCATGTTTGCGTTTTCTCATGTGTTAGTGTTACGTTGGAGTTGTTGAAATGTATCAGACACCTACTCTGCACAATGAATGGTACCTGCTGTCAATCTCTTTCTTGTGGGGGCGGGGCTCCGGGTCCCTCGCCATTGCGGGGCTGCAGCGCCCTGGCGTGAGGACGGCGCGTCGCGTCCCGGCCGCGTGACCTGCTGGGTTGACGCGATCCTTCCTCAGAATCCTGCCTGCGAGCACCGAGGCGCAACGCGGTTCCGCCTCCCGGGCCGCGGCCTCCCACGGAGTGCTTCGGACTCCCGCGCTGCGGGA
>NW_007124033.1:0-531 GCF_000164805.1 Carlito syrichta
TTTTCCGCATCTGTGGGTTGCGTTTCTCTTTGAGTCAGGGCCTCACTCTGAGGCCCAGACGGTACTAGAGTGGTACAACCATACCTGACCACAGGGTAGACCTCCGGGGCTCAGGCAATCCTCCCAAGCGGCTGCAACCAAAAGCCTATGTCTCCATGCCCAGCTCATTGATGACATTTTGGAGATAGAGATGAGGCTGCCTGATGTTACACAGTCATGTTTCAACTCCTGGGCTCCAGCAATCTTCCGTCCTCAGTCTGCCAAAGTGCTGGATGAGAGGTGGGAGATTCCATGCCTGGCCTACCCTTAGCAGGAGTCGTTGTGGTGCACAATGAGGTGTGCTTTGATTGCGGGGATACACTTCCTAGCTGTCCATAGCCAACGATTTAGCTTGCTTCCCTTAGGGTTCTATGAGTTTCCTTTCCTTCTCACCACCAACATTCACCACTCAACTTTGCGGAGAGCACTCTGGCATTTGTTCTTGCCACATAGTCTCCTTGAAAAGTAGCCAGACCTGTTAGTGAGAATTTC
>NW_007124034.1:0-3212 GCF_000164805.1 Carlito syrichta
TGCTCAATTCCATGGGGACACACTGAGTACAATCTGCGATTCACTGTTTTTTTTGGGGAAAGCATTATTGGTTCACCTATTGAATTCTACAATGTTTTTATTTTACCTGGCCGTCTTCTAGCCAAAGCAATGGCTCTTGGGTGGGCATTTTCCAGTAAGAGCTGACAGGCTTCGCTTGCTTGTTTCGAGTGTGTATCAGCTTGGGAAACGCCATGTCCATCGTTTACTGCGTTGTTATTTATTTTCTAGTAGTTTTCTTCTCGCTTGGTGTACAGTGTAATAAGTGATTCTCAAGGAACAGCTTGTTTCGCATAGCAGAGCCATCTGTCCATACTTCACACGCAGGAATGAGCATATCAATTGTGCCACACTGAGTCAAATGAGTGCGAAACACTTACTTGTAGAAAGGCAGTACTTGCTTTCTGTTTGAATACTAAAAATTTTTCCCGTTGCCATTTCTCTAGGCCACGAATGCAGTTACACTCCCATTTTCGTTGCTGAATAACTGTAGATGGCCGCTGTTATCCTGGTTGTGAAGGTGCATCTTCCTTGGGAGACAGGTCTTCAACTGTGTACTGCACTAATTCAGGGCTATCAATGTCATTCTAACTTTGGTGCATGCTGCAATACAGGAGACTCACCATCTTCTCATTTTCAGTTATGCTCCCCAGAGAGCATTTGTTTGAATACTCTTAGTTCAAACCTAAGAGTACTTTAATAGGTCACGAATGGGATAGTGCAGCTCAAGGGTGCCACACGCTGTGTGGCGGTAACTCCACCGTAGAGTAAGAATGCATTACTTGGTGAATTCACTGGGTGCATTCTGAAATGTTTCTCCTTTTCAAATTTGTGTGTTGTACCAAACACAATGGCTCTGCCAAACGCACTGACGAAAAAGAGCCAACTGACTTCATGGAGCTTGTTTTGAATGCGAATCTCCCTTGGAAAATGCAGTGTGAAAAGTGGGATACCCTGTCATTATGTGGCCCTGAGTTCTCTAAGGCATTCTCGCATGCCGAAATTCCTTCTTCTCACGTGCTCCCTTTCATGTTTATTACGCTCTACAGGGTGACTGCTTTGACTGTGTGGCTTGTCAGCCTGAAACATTCAGGAATGCTCAACTCCACTGTGCCACAATGAGTCACCCGAGACATTCACAGTTACTTGTGTGAAAGCATTATGTGTGACCCTGGAGAATTCCTGTCTTCTTTGTTGAGAACTTTTCCTGTCATGCGAAACCAACTGCTCCGTGGATTGCTGTTCGGAATAGCCTTTCTTAGGACTGTAGAGAATAGGCATCTTCTTCGGTTAAGTCTGTTCCAAATGTGTGGTGCTCTGATATCTCTTTACTATGAGTCTTATTCTTCACTGCTGCCTGCTGTAATACCTCATTGTCACTCTTTCCCCTTGATTTGCTTTCCTTTCGATAGAGCACCTTTGCTTACGAGAGTGAAACGTCCGTGTTTCACGGAGAGAAATCTGCAATGCATCGTGACCCAAAGAGTGACCTACGTGCTCCACAGTTATGAGCAGGAAGGCATTATTTCTTTATCCGGAGAACTCTAAATGATTTTTCCCTATTGCGTTTAAACCGAGAAAGGACTACGCATGCTGTGCCGTTTTCATTTATGAATAAGCACGGAGAGCCTGTGAAACTGGGGGTGACGGTGGGATTTCCTGAGGACACGGTAGTCAAGCGTGCGCGGCACTGTTACTCAGTGGAAGTATGTATTAAGCTGTCTTGGTGCATGCTCTCCTCCCTGATCGTCTGAGCTTCGCAGTATTGACACTTTATTAGTGAGGGAGCATTTGGTGACCAGAGTGCAACGTCATGTGCTGCCCTGACTGGAACCAGGTGTCCACAGCCATTGGTAGCAAAGCATTCTTCATTCACCGGTGAATGCTGAAAAGTTTTCTCTGTTTACACGGGAGAGTAATACCGAATACAATGGCTCTGCGGGTTCATTTGCCAACAAGGCCTGAGAGCCTCTGTTTTGTTTCCAGAAAAGCGGAGACTTCCATTGGAGACATTCCTTAAAGTTCACGTCACTGAAAGGGGCAACCAGTATTACACTGGCTGTGGTTTTGTGTGATCCCTGATTCTCCGTGTTGCTCTTCAACGTATATTATACCACACTGAGTGCATATGCCTAGCAGAGGTGTATGAAAAATTTCCTGTATCAAAATGCTCAATTCCATGGGGACACACTGAGTACAATCAGCGATTCACTGTTTTTTTGGGGAAAAGCATTATTGGTTCACCTATTGAATTCTACAATGTTTTTATTTTACCTGTACGTCTTCTAGGCAAAGCAATGGCTCTTGGGTGGGCATTTTCCAGTAAGAGCTGACAGGCTTCGCTTGCTTGTTTTGAGTGTGTATCAGCTTGGGACAAGCCATGTCCATCGTTTACTGCGTTGTTATTTATTTTCTAGTAGTTTTCTTCTCGCTTGGTGTACAGTGTAATAAGTGATTCTCAAGGAACAGCTTGATTTCACACGGCAGAGCGATCTGTCAATACTTCACATGCAGGAATGAGCATATCAACTGTGCCACACTGAGTCAAATGAGTGCGAAACACTTACTTGTAGAAAAGCAGTACTTGCTTTCTGTTTGAATACTAAAAATTTTTCCCGTTGCCATTTCTCTAGGCCACGAATGCAGTTACTCTCCCATTTTCGTTGCTGAATAACTGTAGATGGCCGCTGTTATCCTGGTTGTGAAGGTGCATCTTCCTTGGGAGACAGGTCTTCAACTGTGTACTGCACTAATTCAGGGCTATCAGTGTCATTCTAACTTTGGTGCATGCTGCAATACAGGAGACTCACCATCTTCTCATTTTCAGTTATGCTCCCCAGAGTGCATTTGTTTGAACTAAGAGTACTTTAATAGGTCACGAATGGGATAGTGCAGCTCAAGGGTGCCACACGCTGTGTGACGGTAACTCCCCCGTAGAGTAAGAATGCATTACTTGGTGAATTCACTGGGTGCATTCTGAAATGTTTCTCCTTTTCAAATTTGTGTGTTGTACCAAACACAATGGCTCTGCCAAACGCACTGACAAAAAAGAGCCAACTGACTTCATGGAGCTTGTTTTGAATGCGAATCTCCCTTGGAAAATGCAGTGTGAAAGTGGGATGCCCTGACATTTATGTGGCCCTGAGTTCTCTAAGCATTCTCGCATGCCGAAATTCCTGATTCTCACGTCCTCC
>NW_007124035.1:0-389 GCF_000164805.1 Carlito syrichta
GGGACACGCTTTGCCCATGTGCAGCTCTACGCTGCCACCCAGGGGGCGATGGGAACCCCACAGTGGAGCAAGAAGGCATTACTTGGTGAATTCCCAGGGTGCATTCTGAAATGTTTCTCACTTTAAAATTTTTGTGTGGGAGGATACACAATGGCTCTGCCAAACGCATTGACGGAAAAGAGCTGACTGCCTTGGTGGTGCTTGTTTTCAATGTACGTCTCCCTTGGAAAGTGCTGTGTGAAAAGAGTGCTGCACTGTGAGGTTCTGGCACTGAGTGTGCGTGCTGTCTTTCCTCCTTCCCACTTGTTCCCCTTTCGTGTATCTAACGCTCTACGGGTGACTTGCTTTTGGCGAGCGGCTTGTCAACCTCTCCCATGCGGGGAATGCTC
>NW_007124036.1:0-815 GCF_000164805.1 Carlito syrichta
ATTCGAGCTAGATCCAATTTTAAATCCTCATATCTTCCTTTGTCAGTATTCTGTGCTGTGCAGGACTAATGATTTTCTGTGTATTTTTTTACACACGCCCTCCATGAAAGAGCTTCCTTTTAATTTCCAGTAAATTGAAACTTACAGTTTCTACGTGTCTATGAATGACTAAAAAAAATTTCTAGTGAAAAAAATAAAGATCATCACCGAAGTGGGTTAGAGAAATATAAAACATATGTAGATATTTTAGAAAATGTGTAAATCATTTACAGTTACATTAGACATATTTTATTTTAATGTAGAATATGATATAAATGTCTAAATGGACTTTTGTTATATTTCATTGTTTCATCTGTTTTAACAGGTTATGAAGTATACACTTCACAATAGAGTATAATTTATCAGGATAGAAACCATTTTAAAAGGAAAAAATTTACTGAAGCTGTAGATAATCCAGTCAAAGGAAATCATGTCTAGGTTTGTTTTGGACTACTTAATACAGCACATGTGACTATTCCCAAAGTAAAATCATAGACTACTTTATATTTAATTTTATTTCATCCAGAAAAATTATTTGAATGCCAGATACTGCAAAAAATTCCATAATTGCATCTAAGGTATTGTTGCTGATCTCACAGAACTAATCGTCTAATGAGAAATAAAACAAATATGGAAATTAATTACAATATAAAATTGAATAAGATGAGCAAAACTGTAAAAACAGAAGTGCTTACCCTAACTTTAAGACAAACTAAGCAGTGGCTGTTTCTTTACATATTTTCTCTAAATACTTAAGTGTTTATTTATATCATTTA
>NW_007124037.1:0-520 GCF_000164805.1 Carlito syrichta
GCTTTCTGGTTACTCATGAGTGACTCTGCACAGCGTGAGGCACGTTAGCTGCTCTGGTCATTCTGGGGTCGGGGGAAGTGCATAGCGTGGAAAGGGCAGGACGGGATTCTCTGAAGACAGCACTCAGCTCTCTCTTGCTAGAGATACAGGTTACAGGCATCTGTCCAAATCCTGTGTTTCCAGAGCAGAAAATCAAATGCCACATCTTGTGACTTACAAGTGGGATTGTTTTTTGTGAGTTGGAGTCTCACTCTGTCACTCAGGCAGGAGTTCTGTGACGGTCTCACAGACACCACGGCCTCGACCTCTGAGCTCAGGTGATCCTTCCACCTCAGCCTTCCGGGTAGCTGGAACCGTACATGCACGGCACCACACCTGGCTGATTTTTTTGATTTATTGTAGGGATGAGGTCTTGCCAAGTTGCCCGGGCCAGTCTTGAACCCCTGGACTCAGGCGATCTTCTTGCCTCTGTCTCCCAAAGTTCTGGGGTGACGGGCATGAGCCACTGCACCCGGCCACT
>NW_007124038.1:0-800 GCF_000164805.1 Carlito syrichta
AAAATCATCCGTCATAACCACGTAGGCTGCATCCCTGGGGCGCAAGGCTGATTCAACATTTGTAAAACCATAAATGTAATTAAACACATCAAGAGATGTCAAAACAAAGACCACATGATTATACGATTAGATGGAGAAAAAGACTTTGATGAGATCCAGCACCACTTCTTGATAAAAACCCTTGAATATCTAGGCATACATGCAACATACTTCAAAATGGTAAAAGCCATCAATGAGAAACCCACAGCCAGCATACTCCTAAACAGACAAAAATTGGAACAATTTCCCCTGAAAACTGGAACAAGACAAGGATGCTCACACTCACCCATCCTGTTCAATATAGTATTGGAAGTCATGACCAAAGAAATCAGAAAAGAGAAGGTGAGCAGGGGTATCCAAATAGGAAAAGAGGAAGTCAAGTTATCTCTCTTTACAGACTACATGATTATGTACCTGGAAAACCCAAGAAAATCTGTCAAGAACCTCCTTGCACTGATAAAGAACTTTGACAAAGTCTCAGGGTTTAAAATAAATGTGCAAAAGACAATCATATTTCTTTACACCAATAATAAACAAACAGAAACCCAAATAAAAAGCACAATTTTATTCACAATAGCCACGCAAAAAAAGGAAAACCTTGGCATCTTCCTAACCAGAGACATGAAACATCTCTACAATGAAAACAACATAACACTGCTCAAAGAAATCAACGATGACACAAACAAGTGGAAAAATATCCTATGCTCATAGATTGGAAGAATCAACCTTGTGAAGATGTCCATCTTACTTAAGACAATCTA
>NW_007124039.1:0-521 GCF_000164805.1 Carlito syrichta
TAGATAGCTGACTTAAATAGCTAGCTGACAAGCTACCTGACTACCTAGCTGATTTAACTAGCTAGTTGAATAGTTAACTGACTTGCTAGCTGACTTAACTAGCTAGCTGGCTAGCTAGCTGACTTAACTAGCTGACTAGCATATTGGCTGGCTAGCAGGCTAGTTTCCTGACTTAACTAGCTAGCTACCTGGTTGGCTAGATGGCTAGACAGCTGGCCTAACTAGCTAGCTACCTGGCTGGCTAGTTGGCTAGGCAGTCAGCTAGCTAGCTAGAGGGCTGGCCAGCTGGCTAGCTAGATGAATTATATAGCCAGCCGACTGGCTGGATAGTGTGATAGCCATCTGGCTTAACTATCCAGCCACCCTGCTGGTCAGCTGGCTACCCAGCTGGCTTAAATAGATGGTAACCTACCTGTCCAGCCTGTTAACCAGCCATCTTAACTTGCCAGCCACCTAGCTAGCCAGCTGGCGAACCAGCTGAATTAACTGGCTGACTTAAATTGGATAGCCATCTGGCTAGC
>NW_007124040.1:0-780 GCF_000164805.1 Carlito syrichta
CCAGCCAACAAACACATGAAGAAATGCTCAACCTCACTAATCATCAGGGAGATGCAAATCAAAACCACACTGAGATACCACCTAACTCCAGTCAGAATGGCAATTATCAACAACTCAAAAAATAACAGCTGCTGGAGAGGGTGTGGTGAAAAGGGAACACTTCTACACTGTTGGTGGGAGTGTAAACTAGTGCAACCTCTGTGGAAAGCAGTGTGGCGATTCCTAAAAGCTCTAAAAATCGACCTTCCATATGACCCCGCAATCCCCCTACTGGGAATATACCCTGAAGAACTCAAATCACTCTATAAAAAAGATACCTGCACACGTATGTTTATCGCATCGTTGTTCACAATAGCAAGAACCTGGAAACAACCATGCTGCCCATCAAAAGAGGACTGGATTAAAAAAATGTGGTACATATACACGATGGAATACTACGCAGCCATAAAAAAGAACAAAATCATGAATTTCGCAGCAACCTGGATGGAACTAGAGTCTATAATACTGAGTGACCTCTCACAGAAACAAAGATCCGAGTATCACATGTTCTCACTCATATAATGGACCTTGAACATCCAATGTAATACTATAAGAAAATGACTGATGGTACTGGGAAACTATGGGGGAGGGGATGGGATTAACAGTCACAAATATCTGTCTGGGGATGGGGAAACACCTCTTATCAACAGGGTGCCTGAATGAAACGTAATTGTACACCTAACCCTTAACTGTACCCCACAAATCATAATAAAAATATTGATTAAAAAAAAAAAATCAAAA
>NW_007124041.1:0-585 GCF_000164805.1 Carlito syrichta
CAACAAGGTGGAAGGTTTGACCTTCACCTCCCCCTTCTGCCCTGAAGTGAAGCAGAATGACTACTGCAGGTCCTGGTGGAGTCAACACCAAGTTCACCCTGCCATAAGAGGACTGGCCTCTCCACCAGTCCCAAGTCTCCAAACACACACTAGAGGCCAATGGTATTCTACACAGAGGACTACCCAACAGCGAAGATGGGGAGGATTCCTTCAGCACCACCAGCATGCAGCCAACACCAAGAACGACTGGGACCTGGGCTTCACCATCAACCTGAACTTCAACGACCAGCTGTGCGAGCCGTCCTGCTCCACCAACTCCCGGAGACAGCACCTGGCTCTCCTGCCCTGGCCAGCCTGGCCCTGCATGGGCCAAGGGAGTGTGCATTCTTAGTGTGGGGAGGCACCTTTCCTCTCTCTCCCTCCTGCAGGAGGGGATTTTAGGGGCCTGGGCTGGGGGAAGGGCACATCACAACCCTATTTTTGATCATTTTTTTTTTTTGAGTTGGAGTCTCACTCTGTCACCCAGACTGGAGTGCAGTGGCCGCTCCCGGCCACCGCATCCTCGACCTGCTGAGCTCCGGCGAT
>NW_007124042.1:0-628 GCF_000164805.1 Carlito syrichta
GAGGTTGCTTTGACCTATTGCACTGATGCTGAGGCAGGTCTCCTCAGAACACTGTCAACAGAGGAAATCAAGTGCTTAGAGCAGTGTCTGGTGCCCATCAGAGCCTTTGTAAACATTTGCTATTATTAAAGCATAGACCCAGTCTCCTACAGTGTCCAATTTGTTTCTTTGTAAGTTCTACAGGCAGTGCAACGCTGGGATGTTGAACAGAATCTGGCTTAGAAGAAGCAGGAATTCCTGATCACTGAGACTAATCTTGCACCTTGGGTTTGTAAGTGGCGTTTATTGAGTTGGGACATGAGCTTGAACATGCAATCATTCATTCTGTCTGCAGACACTGTTTAGGCCCCTGCTTTGTGCCAGCACTGTGCGACACGGCTGCAGCGAATGAAATAATAGTCACCGTTTTTCACGCCAGGCTGTGTGAGCCCTCTACAGAAAGGCCTTTCCTGCGAGGTAGACAGCCTTATCCTTATTTTCTGGAAAGATGGAGGAAACTCAGGCTTCGAGAAACCGAGCACTCGCAGGGCCATTTAACGCCACAGACACACTCCTCCTCCCCCACCCACTCCCTGAGCAACGCCCTGTACGACCACCCTTAAGGAACTTACTCTGTATTGGATTATTA
>NW_007124043.1:0-697 GCF_000164805.1 Carlito syrichta
ATGCTTAGCAGTTTAGTGCCTTTCTAGAGGGGTAGGAGGCCAGGCATTGAGGAATATTTGGGTCTCTTTCATTAGAATCACAGTAGGCAAAGTTTGAATTTATATGTTTTGTGAGTCTTTTTAAAATACTTTCTGGGAAGATGTGTGAATTGGAGGAAGGGTGTAAATAACGAAGTATTTACAATCCTTTTCTAACTTAGGTCAGATATAACTGCCAGAAACTTGTTTGCCTTGTTAATTTGTTCAGTTATTCAACTTTCAGAGTTCAAAGATACATTTACTAATAGGGTTCAATAAGCAATTTTTTAAAAAAATCACGTTTCCCTAATAATTGATGATAGCATGGAACAGCTATTCCTTCTGTGTTTTGCTAGGAATGCCTCTTTCTAGTTGATTCTTAGAAACTTATATGAGTGCAGGGTGTGAGCTGCCCTTGAGGTCTAAAGCTGATTTTAAATTCCGATTTGAATCTGATTCTGACCTGAAATTAGATGTTTAATCTATGGTAGGTTATAAGGGTAAAGAAAAAAAATAATTGAAGTGCTTCACCCAGAAATTAAACTTGCTTCCTTTATTTCCTTACCTATGACACACTCTAGATGACTAAGTAATCTGAAAAAAATGTGATTGCTTTTTTTTTTTTTTTGAGTTGGAGTCTCACTTCTGTCGCCCAGACTGGAGTTGCAGTGGCCGCTCT
>NW_007124044.1:0-337 GCF_000164805.1 Carlito syrichta
CGCATGGTAGCGCATGCCTGTAATTCCGGCTACTTGGAAGGCTGAGGCGGAGGGATCACTGGAGCCCAGCAGGTCGAGGCTGCGGTGGCCAGGAGCGGCCACTGCACTCCAGTCTGGGCGACAGAGTGAGACTCCAACTCAAAATAACAAAAAAAAGAACAAAATCATGAATTTCGCAGCAACCTGAATGGAACTAGAGTCTATAATACTGAGTGACCTCTTACAGAAACAAAGATCTGAGTATCACATGTTCTCACTCATATAGTAGACCTTGAACACCCATTGTAATACTGTAAGAAAAGGACTGACAGTGGTGGGAAACTATGGGGTGGGGAGG
>NW_007124045.1:0-450 GCF_000164805.1 Carlito syrichta
CTTTGTGGGTTTTGGGGGGACTTTGTTGGTGTCAATGTTTATTTTTATTCCACTGTGGTCCAAGAAGGTGTTTGGTAGAATTTCGGTCCTTTTAAATTTACTTATGCTTGATTTATGGCCGAGTATGTGGTCGATTTTAGAATATGTTCCATGTGGTGATGAGTAGAATGTGTATTCTGTGGTCTTTGGATGGAGTGTTCTGTAGGTATCAATTAAGTCCATTTGGTCCAAAGCCACATTGAGGTTCCGGATCTCCTTGCTGATTTTTTGTCCTGATCTGTCTAGGGTTGTGAGTGGGGTATTAAAGTCCCCAGTTATGATAGTGTTACAGTCAATATCATTCTTTAGTTTTCCAATAAGTTGCTTTATGAAAGTTGGCGCACCTATGTTGGGTGCATATATGTTTAGGATAGATATTTCTTGTTGATGATTGAGCCTTTTATCATTATG
>NW_007124046.1:0-726 GCF_000164805.1 Carlito syrichta
CCTCCAAGAAATTCTTCCCTAGGGACCCAGGCCCTCCACCAACCTGTCCACCCAAGGGGGCACCCCTTGGGCCACCCGCCTCAGCATCCCAAAGTGCTGGGATGACAGGTGTGATCCACCGAGCCCAGCCATCTTGCAAAATTATTTCCAATTATTTCATGGCTGTACACATCACCAAGTACCATGTTTTAGTTTCAGTTTACGGAAGGGAGACTGCAGGGGGTCCTGCCCTGCAAGAGTCGGAGGTCCCTTCGAGTTGTGGCAGTGTCGGCAATTTACAAAAGAGAGAAGACACTGGAAAGAGAGAAAAGGACTGGACTCCTGCTTAGTAAGCAGAAGCCATTTAATGGGTGTAATCCCAGGGCTTTTATCCCCAAACTCTGCCAATTCATCATCACAGGAAACAAAAAGTAGCATGTGCCTTTCACATGAACAGGTCCAGGTGCACAAAGGACACCCCCCACTCTCAAGCAAATGTTTTTTTCATACATAAGGAAGAACATGAGAAAGAACAACCACAAATTGTCTTTTTGTAGCTTAATGTTCCCCAAACCAATTTCTTATGTGCCCTTAATTGTATTACAACTACATCATCTTGAATTAACATCACTCAATGTCTAAACCCGAAACCACCATAGTGAATTATTAACTTCTACTATTCTGTACTGATTCAAACTAGTTTTTATTAAAACAATTGCTGCTATGGTTACACTATTCTAGCACCAG
>NW_007124047.1:0-647 GCF_000164805.1 Carlito syrichta
CCTCTGAGTCTGCTGCCACCTTCTAGGAATGTCTGAAAGGGGCACACCACTTTATCATTTACATCCCGTTGTAAATGCAGAAGTTAGTCTATTAATTTGGGGCTGACAATGCTTAACCCAAGAGTTCTAAATACAAACACTGCTTAAAACCCGACATATGCCTAATTCTACGGGGTCTGAGGTAGGATTGAAAGTACTAAGATTTCATAAAATACATGAGGTAGGAATACACAAAATATATAGTTAACATGAGGTGGGGATATATGAAATATAGTGAACTAACTTTTACAGCAAATAAGTTTCTTGGTTTCTTGGATCTCTCAATAGCATGCTCTTAACCTAAATCTATTGTTGTCCTCTCAAATACCACACATGATGCTTTTCATAAACTCTTTTTTTGCTTTACCAGCATAATGTTAGCAGAAAGCGTGTGGGTGAAGCTAGCCCCTGCACTTGAATCAACCAAAAGAGATATACCTAGCAAACTGCCAAAAGTTAGAAATTCAGTAGAAAACTTAATCTGATGAATCCATCATGAAAATGAACAGGTAAGGAGTGTCTTATGTATGTGTTGGCATCTGTCATTAGTAATGACAAAATGCTTTGAAAAAATCCACATGAAAATATAGTTAATTTATGAATGGAAT
>NW_007124048.1:0-663 GCF_000164805.1 Carlito syrichta
CTACCATTAGGCCTGTACCACAAAAAATACTGAAGGAAATTCTTCATATTGAAAGGAAATGATACCAGATGGCAACTCAGTGCTACAACAAAAGAACTGCAGAACACACATTCTTTTTAAGTGCACAGGGAATTTTCAACCACATGTGATACCACTAACATATTTTAATAAAATTTAAATGCTGGAAATTTGACATGGTATGTTGTCTCACCACAGTGGAATTAAATCAAATATTTAAAAGCTACCTGAAACATACTCAAACATTCAGAAATTAAAAATACATTTCTAAGCAACTATGGGTAAAAGAAATCAAAAGGAAAATTATAAAATATTATGAATTGAATAATCCAAAAACACAACATAAAATTTGTGAGGAGCAGCTAAAGCAGTACTTAGAGGACCATGCCTAAGTGTAAATGCTCATATTGGGGGGGGAAAGGGACTTAAAACAGTGCTCAGCCGGGCTCGGTGGTTCAGCCTATAATCCAACGCCTTTGAGAAGCTGAGGTGAGTGGATTGCCTGAGGCTGCGGGTTCGAGACCCACCTGGGCAGCGAGACCTCATCTCTACAATAAATCAAAAGATCAGCTGGGCATGGTAGCGCATGCCTGTAATTCCAGCTACTTGGAAGGCTGAGGTGGAAAGATCACCAGAGCCTAGCAG
>NW_007124049.1:0-718 GCF_000164805.1 Carlito syrichta
AGGGCTTTGTTGAAGGGCACTGAGCCAGTCTCTTGTGATACACAACTAATATTGTCTGTGTGACTTCACACAAGGTTGGGTTACCTACATAACCTTAAGCAATGCAAGACCAAAGAGCCATGTCCATAGACAAATGCAATACCATATCCTAACATAATTATTTGAAATTGGGTGGAATCATTCTTTAGAGTAAAACTCTATGCATAAGCAAATAACTGAACAGCTGTTGCTTACGTATTTTTAAAATTATAATTTCCAGGTTTGAAATTTATGAAAGAATTAGACTGTTGTCCTTATGAACAAACTACCAAAAAAGTTGTGTGAAGTCTTCTTACACCTCTGGTGGTTGTTTAGGTCAATAGAGTTATTGTTAAGTAAAGAAAAAATGACACTATGACCCACACTGTAATTATGTTTATTTGTCTTGAGTATCTGAAAACATAAATGTCTCTCCTGCTGGATTATTGATCTAAGTTACTTCCTGAATATAATAATAATTGTATGTAAATAGTACTCTGTTTTTTTCAAATACATTACCTCATTTTGATCTTCAAAACAAGTTAAACATATATCTTTCCCTCAACCACACAAATGAGAAAATGAAGCTTAAAACCATGACAGCATATTCAAGATATATTTAATCTTGTTTTAAGAACTCCACTTGTTCTATTGACCCTAATCTTATGTTGTTGATATTTTCCACTCTGCCTGCTTAAAA
>NW_007124050.1:0-441 GCF_000164805.1 Carlito syrichta
AGCAAAGGAGGTAGCATGTTCCTCCTGCTGTATGCAGTAGGTGTGCCAACCCCACCATCTTGACATCGTTTCTGGCATGCATGTTTCAAGGCTGTCAGCCAAGCTCCATATTCTAGGTTTTGTAAGAGAGGAAACCCACAGTGGTTCAGCCCATCATGCAAATGTACGTGGGTCCCAAGGCTTAGCATATATGCATTGGGTATGGCCAAGAAACAGTTGCCATGAAGCCAGAACATGTGAACCAACTCCTGCCTCCCATCAGCTGCTAACTACACCAGCACACGCATCACCACTATGGCCATAAGAGGGTAGTTAAGGATCAGTGATCGTCTCACAAGCGGGAGACATTCTGACATTATCTCTAGGTTTGAGTTCAGTGACTCATCTAAGGTCGCTCAGTAGGTGTGTCATAAATTCAGGACTAGAACCTGGCGTCTCTTT
>NW_007124051.1:0-726 GCF_000164805.1 Carlito syrichta
CCACCGAGTCAGGCATCTGTGACATATTCTTATGAAAAATTTACATATCCAGAAAAGCCGAGGAAATTGAGCAGCGAACCCCTTTCTGCCCACTTACAGATTCTGCCATTAATCATTCCCCAGACTTCTCCTGCGTTTTTTAAAGTCAACATCTAAAATTTTTTTCTTCCTGGGTATAAATATTTGCGGAGGTTCCAGGAGGTAAATATTGATACTTTGAAAGGAATTGTTGCCCAAGTCTTGAGTTCCCTTCTGCTGCATAAGCCACCATGATTCCACACCCACCTTTCATAGGCAGATGCATGATTGAGCCTCAGGGCATTTTCATCCTTCCTTTCTTTTCTTGAATTTTATACAGTCACTTTCCCCAAAGAATTTTATTTTAAGGTAATAGACTTGTATGCTCATGGGCCTTTTTTAATCAGTTTGGCACACTTCTGTGCAAGAAACATGTATATCAGTCGACTTTTAGAACATTTCCTGTGATCAAAATTGTTAAGTACTTAAAAAAAAATCGCTTCTGAATTGAAAAGGTGGTGGAATCATTGCTGGGCAGTTGATCACAAACTATAAATGCGGTACCATTCTTTTTTTCTGCCATGGTTGAAGGGGAGTTACTGGAGGTGCTGGGTTTGAACTGCCTCCATTGTTCTGTATCCCATCACCTGGGTTTGCACCCCTCATTGTCACCCAGACGAGTATGGTGGGCTGCTCCCGGCCACCGCA
>NW_007124052.1:0-724 GCF_000164805.1 Carlito syrichta
GGATATATAAAAGATACAATGAACATGAGGTAGGATTTCATACAGTCTCTCACTATGACCCACTGCTCCCTTCATTCCATTGAACTAAAAAAGACAAACAGATAACAGCGCTTAAAGTCTGTATATATGTGTATATATATAGTCTGTATATATAAAGTCTGTATATATATATATATATATATATATATTTTGGCACCCTGGTATAGGACCATTTATGGTTTGGCCACTGGGACTTGGAGGGAGTGTGAGGACACTTTTGGGTGCTGACATATTCTGTTGCCTCATCTGGGTCTGCTCACAGGGGTGTGTCTACTTTGGGAGAATCAATCACGCCATGCACTTATGATGTATGCACTTTTTATGAGTACGCTAGACTTCACAAAAATAGAATTTGAAATATCAGGGAAAACCTTCAAAAAGAAGACCAACACAGGAGACGTGACTTTGTCAAATTTAAAAAATCACAAGCTGGGCGTGGTGGCTCATGCCTAATCCCAGCACTTTGGGAGGCTGAGGTGACAGGATTACCCAAATTCATAGGTTCAAGACCAGTTTGGGCAACTTGATAAAACCTCACATCTACAATAAATCAAAAAATTAGCCAGTTGTGGTGGCTCAAGTCTGTAGTTTCAGCTACTTGGAAGGCTGAGGTGGAAGGCATGCCAGAGCCCAGCAGGTCAGGTTGCAGTGTCCATGAGTGTGCCACTGCCCTCCAGCCTAGGCA
>NW_007124053.1:0-749 GCF_000164805.1 Carlito syrichta
CTGAACAGGAGGGGAGAGAGTGGGCATCCTTGTCTAGTTCCAGTTTTCAGGGGAATTGGTTCCAATTTTTGTCCATTTAGGAGTATGCTGGCTGTGGGTTTCTCGTAGATGGCTTTTACTATTTTGAGGTATGTTCCCCGTATGCCTAGATGTTCAAGGGTTTTTATCAAGAAGGGGTGCTGGATTTTATCAAAAGTTTTTTCTGCATCTAGTGATATGATCATGTGGTTTTTGTTTTGACATCTGTTGATGTATTTAATTACATTTATGGTTTTACGAATATTGAACCAGCCTTGCATGCCAGGAATGAAGCCTACTTGGTCATGATGGATGATTTTTGAGATGTATTGCTGAATCCGGTTTGCTAGGATCTTGTTGAGAACTTTAGCATCTATGTTCATCAAAGATATTGGCCTGTAGTTCTCTTTCTTTGTTGGATCTTTACCTGGCTTGGGTATCAATGTGATGTTGGCTTCGTAAAATGATTTGGGGAGAGTTCCATCTTTTTCAATCGCCTGGAATACCTTCAGTAGGATTGGTATCAGCTCCTCCTTAAATGTCTTGTAGAATTCTGCTGGAAAGCCATCTGGACCAAGGATTTTTTTTGTAGGAAGTTTTCTTATTACGTGGTCGATTTCCTTGATTGTTATTGGCCTATTTAGGGTCTCAATTTCTTCTTGTTCCAACCTAGGTAGGTTGTGTGATGTCAGAAAGTCTTCCATTTCTTTCTGGTTTTCAAGTTTGTTTCC
>NW_007124054.1:0-625 GCF_000164805.1 Carlito syrichta
CAGCTAATCCTTCCACCTCAGCCTCTTGAGTATCTGGGACTGCTAATGTGCTTCGCCATGCCCAACTGAGTCTTTAATTTTTTTGTAAAAACATGGTCTCGTGGTGCTGCCCAGGCTGATCTTGAACTCCTGGGCTCAAGCAATCCTCCTATCTTGGCCCCCCAAAAATACTGGGATTATAGGCATGAGCCCCTGTGCCCAGCCAGGAAATATGTTTGATCCATCAACATTTCTTGGTTAAAAAGAAAGAAACCACTTGAAACTACTTTATTATTATTATTCAGTTTTGCATATCACACCAAAGCCAGCATTATGTTCACTGTGAAACAAAGTATTGCTCTCATTCAACTCAGGAACAAGAAATGTGAGCCTGCTAACATTTCATTTCTCTAAAGTGCTTGCCAATGCAATCAAATAAGAAAATTAGGCCAGATTTGGTGGCTCAGCCTGTCATCCCAGCAGTTTGGGAGGCCAAGGTGAGTGAATTTGCCTGAGCCCATGGGTTCGAGAGCCGCCTGGGCAATCTTTTTTTTTTGAGTTGGAGTCTCACTCTGTCACACAGACTGGAGTGCAGTGGCCCCTCCCGGCCACTGCAGCCTCGATCTGCTGGGCTCCAGCAATGCTT
>NW_007124055.1:0-570 GCF_000164805.1 Carlito syrichta
CCTTCCTTTTCTAAGGTTCTTATGGTTTGAGGTTTTACATTTAGGTCTCTGATCCATTTGGAGTTAACCTTTGTGCATGGGGATAGATAGGGGTTTTGTTTCAATCTTCTGCATGTGGTCAGTCAGTTTTCCCAGCATCATTTACTGAATAGGTTCTCCTCTCCCCAGTGGTAGGTGGTGGGGGCTTTGTCAAAGATGAGTTGGTTGAGAAATTGAGGTTTTGCTTCTGGATTCTCAATTCTATTCTATTGATCTATATGCCTGTTCCTGTACCAATACCAGGCTGTTTTGATGATTGTAGCTTTATAGTAAAATTTGAAGTCTGGTAATGTGATACCACCTGCTTTTTTTTTTTTTTTTTTTTTGCTGAGGATTGTTCTGGCTATTCTTGGACGTTTGTGTTTCCATATGAATTCCTGTGTTGTTTTTTCTAGGTCTGAAAAGAATGTTGCTGGTAATTTGATGGGTATTGCATTGAATTTTGTACATTGCCTTAGGTAAGATGGACATCTTCACAATGTTGGTTTCTTCCAATCCATGAGCATGGGATATTTTCCAACTTGTTTGTGT
>NW_007124056.1:0-692 GCF_000164805.1 Carlito syrichta
CAAATCTTGACGTGCATCCCACAACCCTAAAGTAAAAATATCTTTTGCTTAAAAAAGAAGTATGAGGCCATCTTTCCATTATGCGTATATTCATTTATAATGCATTTTAATTTTAAAATTACTTATTTTTTGGCTAGGAGGCTCAGATGGCCTTTTGTTCCTTGTAATTTAAAGTCTAATCCTAGGATATATCTTAAGAGTTGGTTGTTTTAGATCAATTCTCCCAGGTACACAGAAGACAGAAGTCTTTTCAGATATGGAAATTCAGATCTTATTTCATTCCCAAGACTGTCACCTAAGGTCACCAATATATTGCAAGTCCCATCTTCCAAATCATCAGTAGTTCAAGCTCTGATCAGCTACATATAATTTAGACAGAGAAAACTACAAATGTTAATTTCAGTTTACATGTGGCAGTCATCCCCAGGAAACCTGGAATTTTTTCCCTTACAAAAACTGTAAAGTGCTCTTTCTTAAAGTTGAATTTATTCAATATTCAAGTTCTTTCAGGGACTCTCCTAAAAGAATATACTTTTTCCAAGGTTCTTCACTAAGAAGATCTACTTAAATAATTTAATAAGGGAATAATTTCTACATGGAAAAAGTGGTGTTTTCCTTATTTTACTTTACTGTTTCTTTAAAAGAGAGTTATTGAGCCGGGCTTGGTGGCTCAGCCTGTAATCCCGCACCTT
>NW_007124057.1:0-579 GCF_000164805.1 Carlito syrichta
GGGTGCTGGATTTTATCACAAGCTTTTTCTGCATCTAATGATATGATCATGTGGTTTTTGTTTTGACATCTGTTGATGTATTTAATTACATTTATGGTTTTACGAATGTTGAACCAGCCTTGTATGCCAGGAATGAAGCCTACTTGGTCATGGTGGATGATTTTTGAGATGTATTACTGAATCTGGTTTGCTAGGATCTTGTTGTAATTTTAGCATCTGTGTTCATCAAAGATGTTGGCCTGTAGTTCTCTTTCTTTGTTGAATCTTTACCTGGCTTGGGTATCAATGTGATGCTGGCTTCGTAAAATGATTTGGGGAGAGTTCCATCTTTTTCAATCACCTGGAATACTTTCAGTAGGATTGGTATCAGCTCCTCCTTGAATGTCTTGTATAATTCTGCTGGAAAGCCATCTGGACCAGGGCTTTTTTTTGTAGGAAGTTTTCTTATTACGTAGTCAATTTCCTTGATTGTTATTGGTCTATTTAGGGTCTCAATTTCTTCTTGTTCCAACCTAGGTAGGTTGTGTGATGTCAGACAGTCCTCCATTTCCTTATGGTTTTCAAGTTTGTATCCATACA
>NW_007124058.1:0-366 GCF_000164805.1 Carlito syrichta
AGGTGGAACAGAATTCTAGAAATACACAAGAAAACAACAGAGACGATTAGTATCAATGCTTTCCTTGAAGAGATTTGGTAATGAGATATTTCATTCATTTAAAAAATAAGTACAGCCGAGTGCAGTAGCTCACACCTGTAATCCAAGCACTTTGGGAGGCAGAGGTGAGAGGACTGCCTAAGCCCACAGGTTCAAAACCAACCTAGACAACATAGCATGACCTCATCTCTACAATAAAAAAAAAAAATCAGCCAGGTATGGTGATGCATGCCTGTGGCTCCAGCTACTTGGAAGGCTGAGGGAGAAGGATTGCCTGAGCCCAGCAGGCTGAGGCTGCAGTGACCATGAGGGTGCCACTGTCCTCTA
>NW_007124059.1:0-712 GCF_000164805.1 Carlito syrichta
CCTGGGCTCTAGCAATCCTCCCATCTGGGCCTCCCAAAGGGCTGGGATTAGAGGCATGAGCCACCACGCCTGGCCCAGATTTTCTTTAAATAATACCACCTCCCAACATATGTTAATTTTAAGACTAATACAGTTTAGAGATATTTTCTTAATTTGTCTAATAAGTGGGTTTACATTCTAATGTGTAGACCCAATTCAAACTGGTCCACAGTGGAAAGGTATTTGTATGTCGGCCAATTTCACATACCGTGATTTCTCCTAATTCTTTTCCCAGCAGTATTTCCCTAACACATACTTTCTCCTCCAGTTTTTCTTTTCCTGTAAAATTTTCACACCTTAGCTATCATAACTCACTTTTGTATTCTAAGAGCTCTTATCTGCACACAGATTTTTCTGCTCCTTTTCCCTTTTGCCAAGATTATAGAATTATTTGTGAGAAAAGAAAAATTACTGCTCCTGTATGGTGACTTCTACCCACCACTGCAGCTGAAAGTAGAGACAGATGAGAAACATTCACTGACTTGGATGAGGCCGAAGTCACCTGTAACAACTCTTCAGTGGTGTGATGGCTCTCAGTCCAGGTTGTCTGTTACAGTCTCCCAGGGCTTTAAAAAATCTGGGTGCCTGACCATGTCCTAGGATAACTAAATCAGCTTCCGGGATGGGAACCAGGCACCTGTTGTGAAACCTCTTTTTTTGACTTTAATGTGCA
>NW_007124060.1:0-601 GCF_000164805.1 Carlito syrichta
CTTGACTTCCTCTTTTCCTATTTGGATACCCCTGATTGCCTTCTCTTCTCTGATTGCTCGAGCCAGAACTTCCAATACTATGTTGAACAGGAGGGGTGAGAGTGGGCATCCTTGTCTTGTTTCAGTTTTCAGGGGAAATGGTTCTAATTTTTGTCCATTTAGGAGTACGTTCACTGTGGGTTTCTTGTAGATGGCTTTTACAATTTTGAGGTATGTTCCCCATATGCCTAGATGCTCAAGGGTTTTTATCAAGAAGGGCTGCTGGATTTTATCAAAAGCTTTTTCTGCATCTAATGATATAATCATGTGGTTTTTGTTTTGACATCTGTTGATGTATTTAATAACATTTATGGTTTTATGAATGTTAAACCAGCCTTGCATCCCAGAATGAAGCCTACTTGGTCATGATGGATGATTTTTGAGATGTATTGCTGAATCCGGTTTGCTAGGATCTTGTTGAGAATTTTAGCATCTATGTTCATCAAAGATATTGGCCTGTAGTTCTCTTTGTTTGTTGGGTCTTTACCTGGCTTGGGTATCAATGTGATGTTTGGCTTCATAAAATGATTTGGGGGAGTGTTCCATCTTTATCAATCGCCTG
>NW_007124061.1:0-661 GCF_000164805.1 Carlito syrichta
CCAAGCAGGAGATATCACACTTTTAGACTTCAAACTTTACATGACTACAGTAACAAAAACAGCCTGATATTGGTACAAGAATAGGCATATAGACCAATGGAACAGGACAGAGACTCCAGAAGCAAAGCCTCAATTCCTCAATCAACTCATCTTTGACAAAGCCTCCAACAAAAACCCCTGGAGAGAGGAGAACCTATTCAGTAAATGGCACTGAGAAAACTGACTGAGCACATACAGAAGATTGAAACAGGATCCCTACTTATCACCATACACAAAAATTAACTCTAAATAAATCAAAGACCTAAGCATAAAACCTCCAACTATAAGAATCTTAGAAAGCTCAGGAGACACCCTTATGGAAATTAGAACTGGGAAGCAATTGCTATGCAGAACCCTAAAGGCCAATACCTTAAGAAATAAGGTAGACAAGTCGGACCTCATCAAACTAATGAGTTTCTGCAAAGCAAAGTAAACCACCAAGAGAGCAAGGAGAGAGCCCCCAGAATGGGAAAAAATATTTGCCATCTGTATATCTAACAAAGACCTAACATCTAGGATCTACAAGAAACTCAAACATGCCAAAGGAAACAACAAACAGCCCCTTTAAAAAGTGGGCAAGACATGAATAGACACTTCTCAAAAGAAGATATACGGGCAGTCA
>NW_007124062.1:0-691 GCF_000164805.1 Carlito syrichta
CAAGGCACCACCCCCACGTGTACTTGGAAAGTCTATTCAAGTTTCCACATGGCTTAATAGGTCTCTTCTCAAGGGGGTGGCTGGGACCAAAGGATTTTAAAAATTCTTCTTTGTTGTTTTCTTATGATAAATCTCTCTCAAGTTATATGTTTAAAATAATCTAAGCTTACCTTTTTTTCTTTTTGAGTTCTAGTCTCACTGTGTTGTCCAGGCTGGAATACAGTGGCATGCTCCCAGCCTCGATCTACTGGGCTCAGGTGACCCTTCCATCTCAGTCTTCCAATTAGTGGGAACTACAGGTGCGTGCTACCACACCCAGCTAATTTTTTCAATTTATTGTAGAGATAAGATCTCACCATGTTGCCCAGGCTGGTCTTGAACTTGTGGACTCAGATAATCCTCTCGCCTCAGCCTCCCAGAGTGCTGGGATTATAGGCTTGAACAACCAAGCCTGGCTTAACCCTAAATTTTTAACACTGACAATTTACAAAGTATAATTATATATAAATCTAAGAGATACTAAAAAGTAGCATACTAAGAGAGTTACTAAACACGAGAAACAGATAACTATTAAGCATAAAAGATGTAATTCGATGTTAAAACCTACATTCACACAATTTAAAATGAGTCAGTTCAGTAGGCTTGTTTGTAAAGTTCCTTGTAGTCTAGATTTTTCTCTTCTTCCTTCCTT
>NW_007124063.1:0-505 GCF_000164805.1 Carlito syrichta
GTGATGAATGACTTGAGAAGCAGTTGGCAAAGAGGGGAGATTGAAGCTGGCTTGTGTTACAGAGGAGATACCAATAGGTCCCCAGGAGATATGGAGGGAGGTATGAGAAAAAGCTGTGTAGTGACTTTCTAAATCTTGTAAGTCCTCGATTCTTCCTGAGGTCAGAGCCCTTAGAGTACATGACACCTTGCCTAGACTAACATGAGTTGACTTCTGGTCCTCACAACACAATGTTCATGGCACCAGTTGATTTCTTAGAACATAAACCAGGTGCATCAAGTAGCCATCTGTGAGCATAAAGCCTCTGAGCCTTAGTCATAGATGACACTGAATTCTGGGATCACTTTGTATTGGCCATTTATTTCCTTCCATTTAAATGATCACCCTATAGCGGGACTGCCATGTATTACACAGTGATTCATGGAGCTACTTTGTCCCTGGTGGTGAATATGTCAGAATATCTTCCCGCAGCGGGCCAGAGAATCAGTGATGTCAATGATCATGA
>NW_007124064.1:0-738 GCF_000164805.1 Carlito syrichta
GACTTATCAAGCTGACATAACCAGCTAGCCAGCTGGCTAGCCAGCTGACTCAACTAGGTGACTTAACTCGTTAGCCAGCTGACTAACCAGCTGATTTTACTAGCTGACATCACTAGCTAGCCAGGTGGGTAGCCAACTGACTTAACTAGTTAGCTACATATGTATCCTGCATGCTTGCCTGCTGACTTAGCTATCTAGCTACCTAGCTATCCAGCTAGCTAGCGAGCTCAATTAAGTAGGTGACCTAACTTGATAGCTAGCTGGCTAACCAGCTGATTTAACAAGTTATCTACCCAGCTAGGCAGCTGACTTTACTAGCTGACTTAACTAGCTAGCTACCTAGCTAGCCTGCTGAATTTACTAGCTGAAATAACTAGCTAGATGCCTAGCTACCTATATAGCTAGCTAGCTGATTTATTTAGCTGACTTAACTAGCCAGCTAACTGACATAACTAGCTGACTTAATTAGCTGGCTACCTAGTTAGCCAGCTGAAATAACTAGCTATATAACTAGCTAGATGGCTAGCAAGCTCGCTTAATTAGCTAGCTACCCAGATGGCTAGATGGCTAGGCAGCTATTTAGCTAGCTAGCGGGCTGGCCAGTTGTCTAGCCAGCTGGTTAAATAGCAAGACGTCTGGCTGGACAGTGAGATATAAAGCCAGCTTAACTAGCCAGCCACCCTGCTGGTCACCTGGCTAGCCAGCCGGATTAATTAGCTGGCCACCTACCTGATGAGC
>NW_007124065.1:0-666 GCF_000164805.1 Carlito syrichta
TGGGCAAAGCGTGTCCCATGAGAGAACTCTTAGTTCAAACAGAGGCGCTCTGCACAGCCGAAGTCCAAATGAGAAGAAAACCGCGAGACTCAGACTCATGTGTTGCAGCATGCACCAAGTGAGAATAACATAGATAGCCCCTAAAGAGCGCTGCACATTTTGAAAAGCTCCTTCCCCGGGAAGATGCACATGCACAACAAGCCTCACAGAGGCCGTCTACGCTTATTCAGCAAGGCCAACGCGAGAGTGACTGCATTTCCTAGCCTAGAGAAACGCCAAGGGGTTTAACGAAAAAGGTTTCAAACAGAAGGCAAGCATTGCTTTTCTAGGAGTGAGTGTGTAGCACTCATTTCACTCAGTCTGACACCATTGACATGCTCATTCCGAGGGGGGGGGGTTTTTTACATAACATGCTCGGCTATGCTCATTCAAGCCGTACCTTGAGAATCGTGTATTACACCGTACAGCACACAAGAGTCAAACTACTGGAAAATACATCACAATGCAGTCAACATTTGACACAGCATTTCCCAAGCTGATGCACACTCACAGCCAGCAAAGCCAAAGCCTGTCAGCTCTTTCCTCGTAAATGCCAACGGAAGAGCAATGTCTTTTGTATAGGAGACGGAACAGGTCAAATCAAAACACTTTAAAATTCAGTAGGTG
>NW_007124066.1:0-716 GCF_000164805.1 Carlito syrichta
GTTGGTGCCTTTCGTGGGTTGCCCGTGATTGACAGAAAACCACTTAACGGGAAGAGTGGAATGTTAGATAAGTTAGATCCATACAGACACTGCGTATATAGTAACCTGAGCGGACAGGTAAAGGGTTACATTAGCCCTTTAAGTTTACTAATCCATCCCAAGGTATGCTTAGGAAAGCTTGTTTGCTTAACATTTACATAACCTACCATGGTCATTATGGGACAACAAAAGCCAAACTTAACAAAGTTTTAAATATGAATGCTGCAAACACATACAGTGAATGTGGGGTAGAAATTCATATACTAATTCTGGGAATTTATAAAATATCACAAACGTCTTATAGCAAGGCGGTTTTTGTAAAGGTCTCTGATTCTCTCAAGTTTACATAGCCACTGCGGGTAAATTAACACTGGGATGAAAACTGGTGATAAAGCCCACCTAGAGAGTAGCTGGCTCCTCAGAGTCTGCTTCAATCTCGTAGGAATGTCTGAAAGGGGCTTATTGCTTTATCATTTACATCCCGTTGTAAAAGCAGAAGTTAGCCTGGTAATTGGGGCTGACAATGCTTAACTCAAGAGTTCTAAATACAAACACTACTTAAGCCATTATACAATTGGTCACTACCCGGCACCCGACATATGCCTAATTCTACGGGGTCTGAGGTAGGATCAAAGTACTAAGATTTCATTTGAGGTAGAATTTAAAGTACTAAGATT
>NW_007124067.1:0-683 GCF_000164805.1 Carlito syrichta
GGGTTATAGACTCATTGATACCTTGATTTTTGGTTTAAAACTTGGGTCTAAAACACATTTTCTCATAAAGTCAGCCCACTGTAGCTTCTTTCTCCCACTGATTATTACTAAATAATATGGACAAAATACCCCCTCCAAACCGTCCACTTCCAAAAAAAAATCCAGAAAATTACTCTGCAGAGTATGTAAAACAGCAGTCATCAAATTGAAGAGGGAAGTCAAAACTTGTAGAGCCATGTGATGAGTTGCTTTGGGTTTTATTTTCTTTCTTTCTCTCTTATCTTTAAATTGAGGGCAGGCCAAACCAAGAACCTTATAATGATTATGGTCAGCAACACCTGTTCAGAAGACTACTAGGAAAACCCCCGTGAGATGCAGATTGTGGAAGAAGTCCTCATTTTTCCCCTTTTCCCTCTCCCATCACTTCCTTGAGACCACCCCATTGAAGTAGTGGTTTATGTTAGTGCAGCAGGTGGAGTTGCATAGCCCCAAAAGAATATCCTTTCCTTTAGGAAGGAGAATCAGAAAAAGAGACTCTGTTATGCAGAGAGAAGGGAGGTGGGGAGAATATTCATATATTTTTGTTTCATTTCTCTGACTTTTGTTGTTCAGATATGCACAACTGCAGAACGTTAACTGTCTTAAAGAACTCTGTGTTTTTGGTCAGAGGAACTGGCAAAGGG
>NW_007124068.1:0-543 GCF_000164805.1 Carlito syrichta
CCTCAGCCTCCCAAGCAGCTGGGACTACAGGTGTGCGCCACTACACCCAGCTAATTTCTTGATTTATTTATTTTTTTTTGAGTTGGAGTCTCACTGTTGCCTAGACTGAGTGCAGTGGCCACTCCCGGCCACCGCAACCACGACCTGCTGGGCTCCGGTGATCCTCCCACCTTAGCCTTCCAAGTAGCTGGAACTACAGGCATACTCTACCACGCCTAGCTAATTTTTGACTTATTGTAAAGATGAGGTCTCGCCAAGTTACCCAGGTGGGTTACAATAATTTCTTGATTTATTGTAGAGACGAGGTCTCACCAAATTGCCCAGGCTGGTCTCAAAACACTGGGCTCAGGCAATCCTCTCGCCTTGACCTCCCAAAGTTTTTGGGATTACCTTTTATTTTTAAAACTCCTCTGGGTCATGGAAATACCAGGGGCTGTGTGGGGAGATGGACCTGGGAACAGCAGAGAGGGAGGGGGTGGCACCCTGTGCCCCTCACCACTTCTGCAGGGCTGGTGTAAGCAGTTCTTCTCTGAGTGGGCTCTG
>NW_007124069.1:0-677 GCF_000164805.1 Carlito syrichta
TTCCTGGACCCAGTGTTAAAAAAAAGCAATAGAGTGCATTTAAAATACACACACAACACAAGCAGTATGTTGTATTGAGTAGAGTGACTGAGTGTCCTGCCTGTTTTCTTTAGTGTTCTATAAAAGGGTAATTAATAGTTGGAATTAAACATACTAAAACCAGAATTCTCTCAAAACAAGTTGACAGGGATGATGATAACCAAAGATGCAGCACTCTCATCACGCATTGTTTAAGATTTGTCAGGTTTATTCTTATTTCAGCACCGACAACTTTATTCAACTGATAATACTACTGATGAGGGAATCACTCAAGATTGAGCTGTATGTTTTTTATTAATTTTTCTTCTGGTTTTAAGGTTCTCTAAAATCAAAATTACATATTAATAAATATGAAAAAAACTTTTAGTTTCATATTTGGTAAAGTATTAATCAAAATGGGTGCTTCTAACTCAAGTTAGAACACTGTTATCCCACATTAACTCATATCTGACAGTCTCAATTTTTTTCACACTTGGGGCAGTTTTTGTTTAGAAACTTGTTCATGAATATGAAGGTTTAAGTTTTAAAACCATGAAAATTATAAACATATATATAATATATATGAAGTTATGATTTGATCACATGTCCTTTATAATAACTGATATTATGTTAGACTCTGTTACTTGTATTGGTGATCA
>NW_007124070.1:0-760 GCF_000164805.1 Carlito syrichta
GGGGGAGTTTCTTATAAGAGACTTGTTAGACATTTGCAATTCACAAACTCAGATATTTGCAACTCACAAATTCCTTGACCAAAGGTGGGGTGGTCTTATTATTACTTTTATGACTTTGGTCAGTCAAAGGCTGATCTTTGATCTTTGGTCTTGTCAAGTAACCTAAAAGTTTACTAGAGATTATTATGTTAAACCATGAATGGTTAGGCTGTCCTGGTTTTGTATCTGAAGGAGATTTGCCAAGGGAGATGGGATAGGCTGCTGCTTGTTCTGTAGTAGAATGTCTGAATGCTTGCTAATGGTTACACTAAGGCAAAAAGACTAAAGAGTAAGCTAAATTTCTTCTAGGTTTCTATAGGTACCATTAATTCCCCACTCCTGCTTTTGGAAATATTCTTATGATCCTGGGAAACAGGGTGAAAATCATTTTTATGTATCTACTTCCTGTGGAGATGGGGCTGTAGAGATGTCTCTACCTATTTATTTCCAAGGGCATGAATAGGAAACGGCAGGACCTTAACTGAATATTATTTGGATCTAATAAAACATTAAGTGAGAGCACGGGCAAAAATTATTAAGCAAATAATGATGAGAAAGGCTATTGTCCCAAAAGCAATTTTGAAAAAGGGAAAGTAGTCCTGTACATTATATGTATGTTTAGCCAAAGCTTCTAATTTTTTAACATAAATTGAAATATTCCTTTGTAAATTATCTACGGTTGTATTTTAACATTAGAGACATGTAGTTAGGTTGCAGCTTA
>NW_007124071.1:0-784 GCF_000164805.1 Carlito syrichta
ATTAAAAAGAGGGCAAACGACATGAACAGACATCTCTCAAAAGAAGAACTACAGATGGCCAACAAACATGAAAAAGTGTTCAACATCACTCATCACCAGGGATATGCAAATTAAAACCACAATGAAATACCACCTCACATCAGTCAGAATGGCCATGATTAAAAACTCAAAAAATAGATGCCGACATGGATGCGGAGAAAAGGGAATACTAACACTGTTGGTGGAAGCGTAAGTTTGGACAACCTCTATGGAACGTGATATGAAGCTTCTCAAGGAATTAAAAGTAGATCTACCATAAGATCCCACTACTAGGTATCAACCCAATGGGACAAAGGTTGTAACATAACAAAGACACCTATGCGCACGTGTTCACTGCAGCACAATTCACCGTTGCAAAGATGTGAAATCGACTGACATACCCATCAACTATTAAGTGGATAATGAATATGTGGTGTATATGTACACCATGGAATACTATATAGCCATGAAAAAGAATGAAATTGCGTCCTTTGCAGCAACATGGATGGAGCTGAAGACCATCATCCTAAGTAAACTGACTCAGAAACAGAAAGCCAAACACGTGGGAGCTAAATAGTCACAAGGATGGAAATAACAGGCACTGCAGACACTAATAAGGGGGGAGGGACCTAAGGTTCAGAAACTACCTGCAGGGTACAACGTTCACTATCTGGGAAATGGGCTGCCTGAGACCCAGTTCCCACCACTAAACAATATGTCCATCTGACATGTACTCATGTATACCCCCCCAAATCTAAAATTTTTA
>NW_007124072.1:0-784 GCF_000164805.1 Carlito syrichta
CTTCACAATGTTGATTCTTCCAATCCATGAGCATGGGATATTTTTCCACTTGTTTGTGTCATCTTTGATTTCTTTGAGCACTGTTTTGTAGTTTTCATTGTAAAAGACTTTCACATCTCTGGTTAGGAAGATGCCAAGGTATTTCATTTTTTGTGTGACTATTGTGAATGGAATTGTGCTTTTTATTTGGGTTTCTGTTTGTTTATTATTGGTGTAAAGAAATGCGATTGTCTTTTGCACATTTATTTTGTAGCCTGAGACTTGCCAAAGGCCTTTATCAGTACAAAGAGGTTTTTGACAGATTCTCTTGGGTTTTCAAGACACACAATCATATCATCTGCAAAGAGAGATAACTTGACTTCCTCTTTTCCTATTTGGATACCCCTGATTGCCTTCTCTTCTCTTATTTCTCTAGCCAGGACTTTCAATACTATGTTGAACAGAAGGGGTGAGAGTGGGCATCCTTGTCTTGTTCCAGTTTTCAGGGGAAATGGTTACAATTTTTGTCCTTTTAGGAGTATGCTGACTGTGAGTTTCTCGTAGATGGCTTTTAATATTTTGATGTATGTTCCCCGTATGCCAAGATGTTCGAGGGTTTTTATTTAGAATGGGTGCTGGATTTTATCAAAAGCATTTTCTGCATCTAATGATATAATCATATGGTTTTTGTTTTGATATCTGTTGATGTATTTAATTACATTTATGGATTTACGAATGTTGAACCAGTCTTGCATCCCAGGAATGAAGCCTACTTGATATGATGGATGATTTTTGAGATGTATTG
>NW_007124073.1:0-432 GCF_000164805.1 Carlito syrichta
AAGTCATATGAGTTGCTCCAGGTATATTTCCAGTAGGGGTACTGTGGGGTCATATGGAAGGTTGATTTTTAAATCTTTTGGTAATCATCACAATGTTTTCCACAGAATTTCTGGTAGTTTACACTCCCACCAACAGTGTATAAGTGTTCCCTTTTACCACATCTTCTCCAGCAACTGTTATTTTTTGAGATATGGTCATCCTGACTGTTGTTAGGTGGTATTTCAATTTAGTTTTAAGTTGCATTTCTTTATAACTAGTGAGGCTAGGCATTCTTTCATTTATCTGTTGACTACTCATACATCTTTTGTGAACTGTCTATTCATATCTTTTGCCCGCTTTGAAATGAGTCTGTTTCTTTCAGCACATTTGAGTTCCTTGTAGATCCTAGATGCTAGGCCTTTGCCAGACATAAGGTTGGCAAATATTTTTTC
>NW_007124074.1:0-655 GCF_000164805.1 Carlito syrichta
CTTAGAGACCCTGGGAATCAAGTCAGAATTCTAATTCCTTACTTCAAGTCTCATAAGTTGGTTGATCCAGTTCTGTAAAGTTTTAGGGTTCACTGTTTGTTGAAAGAGAATCACTGTCCTACTCACCACCAGTCATAATGACATGAGCTGAGGAGGTCCATAATCCCCATACCTCCCTCCCAGGCACTGGATTTGATTGCCACAAGTATCTTGCAGAAGCCTTGCACAGGCTAGAACAGAGTCACTAATGTAAACAAAACAAAACAATCTCAAACTCAAAAAACTCTTCCCACTTCCATAACTCTCCTGTTTAATCTTACTGGAATAGAGCTTTTCCACAAATGTTTTATATTGTGCAACTGACCTGGCCATTGTCATTACCATGTCTAACCACAATGGCTGCCCAAGTTCATGAGGTTGCCTGCCACCTGTTCCTTTGTTTTCAGTTGAGCTGAGCAGGGGACTTCTAGGTCCTTAGAAAGTTCATCTAGGTTCTACTTTTTCATTCATCATACAGTAAATGAACATCTGTATGTTCATTTTACCTAAAACTTTCATATGTTCCTAAAACTATTACAGATATCAAGAGTCTACCACTGAAACGCCACACACAGTAAAATAGTCCTTATCCTTGTGAAATGCATATGGATAGAGA
>NW_007124075.1:0-613 GCF_000164805.1 Carlito syrichta
GCGGCCTGACTCACGTTCCCTCGACGTGGTAGGGGGGCCCCAGCACCGCCGCCAGCGGGGGGCCCAGCTCCGCGGTCGTCCCGGTCGCAGCGAGCCACACTCTGGGGTCCCGCAGCGCGGGCGTCCGAAGCACTCCGTGGGAGGCCGCGGCCCGGGAGGCTGAACCGCGTTGCGCCTCGGTGCTCGCAGGCAGGATTCTGAGGAAGGATCGCGTCAACCCAGCAGGTCACGCGGCCCGGACGCGAAGCGCCGTCCTCACGCCAGGGCGCTGCAGCCTCACAGTGGCGAGAGACCCGGAGCCCCGCCCCCACAATAAAGAGATTGACAGCGGTACCATTCATTGTGCAGAGTAGGTGTCTGACACCCCGCAACAACTCCAACGTAACATTAACACAGGGAAACACGCAAACGTGGTCAGAAAGAAAACATGCCAGAAATCTCCACATACCTCCGCAGGGAAAGAGACACACATCTGGAGAATGCATTTGAAGTAGTAGTACACAGTTGCTGTCGTCAATGAAACATATCCAGTCAGTCAACTGGGATACATTTCAAAAATAAGTTAACTAACAATCAACAACAGGATATGTTATCTAAGCACGTTTCAATAAAA
>NW_007124076.1:0-316 GCF_000164805.1 Carlito syrichta
CTGCTTTCTACAGAGGTTGCACTAGTTTGCATTCCCACCAACAGTGTAGAAGTGTTCCCTTTTCACCACACTCTCTCCAGCAGCTGTTATTTTTTGAGTTGTTGATAATTACCAATCTGACTGGAGTTAGGTGGTATCTCAGTGTGGTTTTGATTTGCATCTCCCTGATGATTAGTGAGGTTGAGCATTTCTTCATGTGTTTATTGGCTGCTAGAATATCTTCTTTTGTGAAGTGTCTGTTCATATCTTTTGCCCATTTTATAATGGGGTTGTTTGTTTTCTTCTTTTCAGTTTGTTTCATTTCCTTGTACATCCA
>NW_007124077.1:0-779 GCF_000164805.1 Carlito syrichta
CTTTGGTTTCTCCTTCCCACCACGTTGTAGTTCAAGCATCACCAGATTTGCATTTTCTGGAGAGATCTGTCTCACCCCAGTTGTGTCATTCATGTGTCCATCCATGGCCTAGTCACCTGTGGTTGTTCATTTATTTGTTCATCAAACTTGGGCTGGGTTGGACCAGGTGCTGAGGAAGCATTATTGAGTACAGCAGGTTTTGTTCCTGTTCCCTGGGAGTGAAACACAAAGTAAATAATCCACAGATTTATCCAAATTCCTTGTGGTGGCAAATACACCTGAATGATCACGTCCCATACGTGTGTGCTTGGTAGCTGGAAAAAGGTAGCCAGGAAAGGTGTTTCTGACCTATAAACTGTGAGATAGAAAAAGGGCCGAAAGGGGGCCTAATTCCTGGAGAAGGAGCAGTAACAAACAATCCCCTAGGTCCCGAGGATCCCAGCATCAGACTGAGAGTTACACAATTGGATTCCTTGGTCCTAAGGCTTGGACTGAGCCATACTACCAGCATCCCAGTGTCCCCATCACTGCATGAGCCAATTTCTGTGGTAAGTCCCCAGGACACATCCTATTAACTTATTCTCTCTGGAAAGCCCTGATGAATGTAGTGCACTTTGTTTTATTAATGATGGCCATTCTTACTGGGGTTAGGTAGTATCTCAATGTGGTTTTGATTTGCATGTCTCTGATGATGAGTGAGGCTGAGCACTTTTCCATGTGTCTGCTGGCTGCCCATAATCTTCTTTTGAGAAGTGTTTATTCATGTCTTTTGCCACTTT
>NW_007124078.1:0-798 GCF_000164805.1 Carlito syrichta
CCTCTTATTCAAAAAGTATGTTTTTCCTATGAGAACATGGCTGCTTTCTTAAAACCTCATCTCATTCCATAGTATGTAGCACAACACTTATAATGTTCTGAATTAGAAAAAGTAACCCTAAAAGACCTGTAAATGACCAGGGGGAAATAGTAAGGCAGGCAGGCACACACACAAAAAAAACTGTCAAAAATGATAGATCTGTAATTTGGAATGTCAGGGAAGAAACAGACTGGGAGAAGCAAAATCGTTATGGTTTAGCCTCCTAGTAAAATTAATATGTCTTTTAGATGAAAAAAATCTATATAACCAACCAGTTTCTCTGACAGGAAAATGTAGAAAGGAAAATTACCTGCAGTGAAAGTAGTTAGAAAAGCATTCCAAACAGTTTTACAATGAGTCTAAGTACCAGTTATACCTACTCACATGCATCTTTGTTTAATATTTTTTAGAGTTTCAGATATTCTTTACACTCAATATTTATTAAATGTAGTTTAAAATCTTTTTATTGCGAAACAGATAAAACCACACAAAGGGTATGTGTGGTTTAATGAATTAGGTAGACTTACAAAATTGCAACTGCAGCTTATGTTGAGATAGATGTTTGTTACCCATCCCAGAAGACATGTCCAAGGACCTCATCCTGATCACATCCCCTCCTCTACCTCCAATGTAGCCCCTGTTGTGACTTTATTGTAATCCCTCTTTGCCTATTTTAAAAATGGATGTATCACCTAAATTGTGCTTCTATAGCACTATAATTAACTTTGCTGATTTTAAACTTTGCTGTCTTTTTTTTTG
>NW_007124079.1:0-328 GCF_000164805.1 Carlito syrichta
AAACTGACAAGCTTCTGCAAAGCCAAAGAAACCATCAAGAGAGCAGGGAGACAGCCTACAGACTGGGAAAAAGTATTTGCCAACTCCAGGTCTGACAAAGGCTTAACATCTTTGATCTACAAGGAACTCAAACATGCTGAAAATAAAGAAACAAACAACCCCATTATAAAATGGGCAAAAGACATGAACAGACACTTCACAAAAGAAAACATCCGAGCAGCCAACAGACATATGAAGAAATGTTCAACTTCATTAATCATCAGGTAGATGCAAATCAAAACCACACTGAGATACCACCCAACTCCAGTCAGAATGGCAATTATAAACA
>NW_007124080.1:0-545 GCF_000164805.1 Carlito syrichta
GTTAAACCAGCTAGCTAGTCGGCTGACATGTCAGCCAACAAGTTAAGTCACCTAGCTAACTCGTTAACCAACTAGTTAAGTCAGCTATTTAACTCGTTTACCAACTAGTTAAAACAGTTATATAACTCATTACCCAACTCATTAATTCAGCTAGCTATCTCGTTAGCCAACTAGTTAAGTCAGCTAGCTAAGTGAGCTAGCTAACTAGCTAGCTAACTATGTAAGCTAGCTAAGTCACCTAGCTCATTAGTTAGCTAATTATTTAAGTCAGTTACTTAAGTCTGCTGCCTAAATAGTTAGCTAATTAATTAAGTCAGCTCATTATTCAGCTAGTTAAATAGTTAGCTAACTATTTGATTCAGGTAGTTAAGTCAGCTAGCTTTACTTGTTAAGTCAGCCAGTTAAGTCAGCTAGCTAAGAAGTTAAGTCAGCTAGATAAGTCAGCTAGTTAAGTCAACTTCTAATTTAGTCAGCTGGTTAAGACAGCTAGCTAGCTAGTTAGCTAAAGGTTTAAAGCCAGCAGCTTGAGTCAGGTAGTTACCTAG
>NW_007124081.1:0-769 GCF_000164805.1 Carlito syrichta
TTCTGTCTTAATTTGTGTTTAGAGATTAAGGACCAAATTCTCTGTTGCACAAAGAGCTCTAACTTGTCCTCTTTTAAGCATATATCTCCCTTAGGAATCTTGGAGTAAGTGGTTTGCTGCTTGAAGTGTAAGTGTAAAGCAATGATATTTTATTTGTAAAACAAGGGAAGGGAAGCAGTAACCTGTGTTCCTCCTTTAGAGTGTCTCTTTGACAATAATTTGTGTACATTTTGCTTATATAGTGCAAGGTTAGCAGCCTTCTGGTGATTGGAACTGTAATCGCATACTTCTAAAATTAACTCAAGTTTCTCACACAAGGCATACCAGAGACAAGATGCATCAATATGTCTCTCAATGAGACAAAGGAAATTTTAATTGTTCTTTTGTTTTTACTTTACTGTATAAACTTGTGGAGATTCTGTCTAGTCTTTGTAGTACCCTTCACTGACTGCCTTACATTCTAGATAAACTTATTCAATAATAAGACTTCTTTCTTTTCTAGGTTTTGTGGAATGAACTCTGTTATTAGTATCTTTGTTACCCCAACAGAAGTAAAGATTTGGCTACCCTTATGTCTCTTGTGTTATTACCTTAATACCATTTGAATGACTACCATTCCCTAATACCACCTGAATCTTGTCATGCCTTCTAAAGTTACTATGAACATACTTTACTTTCTTCATCTTTAAGTAGATAATTACTGAGTTAATTCATTTTTCTGTATACTTTTTATCTATAAAACTGACTATACATTAAAAAGGTACATCTA
>NW_007124082.1:0-566 GCF_000164805.1 Carlito syrichta
ATCTATAAAAATGAGGATAACAGTCATTTCTTTAAGAGGGTAAGAATATTAAACAAAAGAATGTACAGTTTCCAGCAGAGCAATAAGCACACCATAGGTTTTTTGAGAACTTCCTTCCCTTCCCCTCCCTTCCAAGCCCTGCTCGTTTCCCTCACTTCACTGTTGGAGAACTGTAGCCAAGGAATATCCAGTGCCTAAAGTCATTTTGGTGTTTGTTAGGTCTATGAAGATATTCCCATTTTCACTCTTGACATTGGAGATGTGTGCTTTCTCTCTCCTTTTCTAAATCAGTCTGGCTAGGGGATTACCAATTTTATTCATCTTTCTTAAAAACCAAGTTTATTTGATGTTATTAATTTCTCTTGTCATCACTTTTCTATCTTATTATTTATATTCTTATTCCATACTATTATTTGTTTCTTTCTACTTACTATAAATATACTTTGCTCTACCCTAAGGTAGAAACTTTGAGCACTGGTTTTTTTTTTGTTTTGTTTTGTTTGTTTTGAGTTTGGAGTCTCACTTTGTTGCCCAGACTGGAGTGCAGTCCCAGCCACCATAGCCTC
>NW_007124083.1:0-772 GCF_000164805.1 Carlito syrichta
CCTTACCCTAAATTCCTCCTCAAAGATGTTCTCCTACATAACTGTGGTGCACCAACATCATACCCAATGATTTTAAGATTAATTTAACAACATTATTTAACATACTGTTCAAATTCAAGTTGTTCCCACATGCTGTTTAGGGTTGCTTTGTTTCATTTTGTTTCTGTTCAGTCCAGGATCCCACAAGATTCAGGTATAATATTTGCTTTCTCTAATCTTCACTGTCCTTTACTCCACCTCTCCCTTACATATTGTTTTCTCTTTCCTGGTCTTGGTGGATTTTTTTGTTTTTTGTTTTTTGGGGGGTTTTTTGAGTTGGAATCTCACTCCGTCACCCAGGCTGGTGTGCAGTGACACGTTCATGGCCAGCCTAGCATCGACCTGCTGGGTTCCAGCAATCCTTCCGACTCAGCCTTCCGAGTAGCTGGAATTACAGGCATGCACACCATGCCCGGCTAAGTTTTGATTTATTGTAGAGATGAGGTCTCCCCAAGTTGCCCAGGCGGGCCTCGAACCCGCGGTCTCAGGCAATCCACTCACCTCAGCCTCCGAAAGGTGCGGGATTACAGAATTTTTTTTTTTAATTGTAGAGATGAGGTCTCACCAAGTTACCCAGGCTGGTCTTGAACCCGCAGACTCACGCAATGCACTCACCTTGACCTCCCAAAGTGCTGGGATGACAGTCTGAGACACTGAGCCCGGCAGTCCTAGTGTTCTTTAAAAATATAGGGAAGTTATCTTGGAGTTCACACTCCGATTGTTTCCTCATGAT
>NW_007124084.1:0-396 GCF_000164805.1 Carlito syrichta
GGTAGTAAATTCAGCTGGCTATCTAGGTATCTAGCTCGTTTAGTCAGCTAGTTAAGTCAGCTGGGTAGATAGTTAAGTCAGCTACTTCAGTCAGCTGGCTGGCCAGCTGCCTAGCTTGGTAGCCAACTAGTTTAGTCAGCTGGCTAGCCAGCTGCATAGCTAATTAATTCACCTAGTTAATTCAGCTCACTAGTCAGCTGAATAGCTAGGTAGCTAGGTACTTCAGTCAGCTGGAAAGCCAGCGGGATACATAGCTACTAGCTAATTAAGTCAGCTGGCTAGCCAGTTGGCTAGCTAGGGATGTCAACTAGTTAAGTCAGCTGTCTAGCCAGCTGGCTAACAAGTTAAATCACATAGTTGAGTCAGGTGGCCAGCCAGCTGGCTAGCTGGTTGTCA
>NW_007124085.1:0-536 GCF_000164805.1 Carlito syrichta
AATAAATGTTTGTCTTTATTTTTGTGATGTTGAGAGATATTTTTTATTTCCAGTGCTTGCTAATCTGTTAGTTTTCCTTAGTCAGGTAATATATCATAAATTAACAAGGGAAAGTAAACCAACAGTGGGGTTTTAGTTGCATATAATTACTTGGTGTTCCAAAGTATTTTACAATTGAGAAAATTTGTCTGAAAGTTTTGATATTTAGTGAATAGAATTTAGGGTAATTTCTGTATTTCCCCCAACTGCCTAATAGTCTTTATAACAAGGAAATGGAAGCACAATGAGAATCCTGAACTGAAACAAAGTTACACATGAGAGTGATTAAAATGAATCTGTTTGTTTTTGATTCAATAGGAATCCAAAATAAAGTTGATCTGATTAACAAGGATCAGTAGAAAAGTTAGTGAAGATTCTCTTTCTTTGAAACTGATAAAGGCAAGGAAATAACCCTTGCAAACAATGGAGGCCTTTAATTCACAGGCTCCAACACTGAAAGTCATTGCGAAGTGGAGTTTTGGGGGGTTTCAGGTTTT
>NW_007124086.1:0-671 GCF_000164805.1 Carlito syrichta
GTGTGTCAATCCTAAAAAATCTGGGACTTAGGGTTGCAGTTCACCGCAGCCCGCGCTGCACTGCTGGGCAACCGATCTCACACTCAGAATACAGACCCCGCCCTGGAGGACTCCGAGGGTCCCGAGTGAATGCCCACTCCTCTTTCAGCCATGCAGAAAATATTTGCATCTTAAAATCACCAGCTCTTCTTGCCTGCAGTCTTCCCACCCGCTGCAGACTGTACCGTTCATGACCACTCCTGCTCAAAGCCCCCTCACGGCTGCCCCCGCCAAAGGAGCTCACGTCCTTAGAGAATTTCAACCCTCTGTTATTTTTCTGCTCCACATCTGGCATAATTTTACATAATTCCGTCCACTGCCTGTCATCTTTCGCCACACAGTGATGTCCACCAGGACATGTGCCACCGCAGTTTTCTTTGCTGTTGCATCCCATCACCTGGTGTTTCATGGATATTAAGCGCTGCGTATGCTACGATGATTGACACAAATATTTGTGGAGGAGAAGAATGAATCCTTTTCCTTGGCCCTTTCCACCTCCGATGGCAGTGCGTTGCTCTGTTGTCCCTGGGTCTGACCACAGGACTCGATTCTGGCAGCTCACTAACTGCAGTGGACAGAATGGGTCCAGCGCTGACCTGTAAACTCCTATAGCACAGCGACTGTCTGAACAA
>NW_007124087.1:0-477 GCF_000164805.1 Carlito syrichta
TTTATTTTGAGATATATTTCTTCAAAGACCAGTGTGTTGAGGACTTTTATCATAAAGTGATGTTAGGTTTTTTTCAAATGTCTTTTTGGCATCTATTGAAATGATTGTTTTGTTTTTATTTTTATTTCTATTTATGTGGTAGGTCACGTTTAATGAATTGTGGATATTGAATCATCCTTGAATCTCTGGAATAAGATCCACTTGGTCTTGATGGATAATTTCTTGATATGCTGTTGAATTTGGTTAGCTGGTATTTTGTTAAAGAAAAATCTTGCCGGGCTTGGTGGCTCAGCCTGTAATCCAAGCTTTGGGAGGCCGAGGTGAGTGAATTGCCTGAGCCCGCTGGTTCATGACCCACCAGGGCAACTTGGCAAGACCTCATCTCTACAATAAATCAAAAAAATTAGCCAGGTGTGGTAGCGTGGCCTGTAGTTCCAGCTGCTTGGAAGGTTAAGTGGAAGGATCACCAGATCCCAG
>NW_007124088.1:0-730 GCF_000164805.1 Carlito syrichta
AAATATGTACTATCTGGCCTTTACAGAAAAAGTTTCCCAACCTCCGTGTTAGAATAATTACTTAGAAGTGAACTTTCTGGGTGATAACTTAAACACATTTTAAATTTTGTTAAAAACATCCAAATTGCTATCCAAAGTGGCTATAATTTACACCATCACCAGCAGTGCCTAAGTTCCCATTACCTTCCATCATCACCACCTAAATTTCTACAAGAAACAGTATCTCATTGCTTTGATTTCCATTTCTCTTCTAAACATTTTTAGGTGGTCACCAACCTAAGTCTTTCATCCTTTCCACACTGTATTTATGTTCCTCATTTTTCTATTTGGTATGTCTTCTTTTTAAAAAAATCAATATGCAGAGTTCTCTCTATAATCTGGTCAGAAATTCTTTGACACACATGTTGCAAGTAATTTCACCAGATTTTTTCTTCTCTTTTAAATTTGTTTGCATCGTGTTTTCTTTTTGCTGTACACAACACTGTAATTTTGCCTCAGTACTCTTTAGCAATCTTTTATTACCTGTGCTTTGAGTAACATGCCATCTTTCCCTACTACTGAGTCAAAAAGATATTCTCAGAGAGACATTTTTTTTTAGACATTAATCCATTTGCACTTTGTTACATATGGTGTAAAGGGGAAATCTAATTTTTTGTATTTTTTCCTGTGGCAAACCAATTGTTTCCACATGAACTTGTTGGACTTATCTATTTCTTTTCTCCAATTCTTT
>NW_007124089.1:0-763 GCF_000164805.1 Carlito syrichta
ACCTACAAAGGCTAAAATATGTACTATCTGGCCTTTACAGAAAAAGTTTCCCAACCTCCGTGTTAGAATAATTACTTAGAAGTGAACTTTCTGGGTGATAACTTAAACACATTTTAAATTTTGTTAAAAACATCCAAATTGCTATCCAAAGTGGCTATAATTTACACCATCACCAGCAGTGCCTAAGTTCCCATTGCCTTCCATCATCACCACCTAAATTTCTACAAGAAACAGTATCTCATTGCTTTGATTTCCATTTCTCTTCTAAACATTTTTAGGTGGTCACCAACCTAAGTCTTTCCTCCTTTCCACACTGTATTTATGTTCCTCATTTTTCTATTTGGTATGTCTTCTTTTTAAAAAAATCAATATGCAGAGTTCTCTCTATAATCTGGTCAGAAATTCTTTGACACACATGTTGCAAGTAATTTCACCAGATTTTTTCTTCTCTTTTAAATTTGTTTGCATCGTGTTTTCTTTTTGCTGTACACGACACTGTAATTTTGCCTCAGTACTCTTTAGCAATCTTTTATTACCTGTGCTTTGAGTAACATGCCATCTTTCCCTACTACTGAGTCAAAAAGATATTCTCAGAGAGACATTTTTTTTTTTAGACATTAATCCATTTGCACTTTGTTACATATGGTGTAAAGGGGAAATCTAATTTTTTGTATTTTTTCCTGTGGCAAACCAATTGTTTCCACATGAACTTGTTGGACTTATCTATTCTTTTCTCCAATTCTTTGTAAAATCATGTCTATTG
>NW_007124090.1:0-774 GCF_000164805.1 Carlito syrichta
GCAATCAAAACCACACTGAGATACTGCCTTTATTTTCTCATTGCAAGAAACAAAATGCATTTTCGTGCTCTCAGTCTGTCCTTTCAAGTCATTTTTCACATCTCTAAAATATTGTTGATAAATGCCTTCCTCATAGGATTATTTTATAATTAAATAATATGATGTATGTGATTGGCTTAGTAACACATAATAAATCATATGCATACTCAGATTCACATATACGTGCATTACTTTTTGTGTTCACATTTATATAAAACATCCCCCATCCCTCCTTTCGCCCCTCCCCAAAAAAATGAAATGAAATGACCTAGATTATTTGATTAACTTAAGGTCTTAAATATAATATGACTAAAATAAAACAATTATTTGTATTATTTAGTTAAAGCATGAAAAGAAATATTTTGGTTTGTACATCACCAGTAGATATTCAATTTTCAAATGATTCCTTACAACATTCTTGAAGTAGGCTAGTGGAATGAAATAAATTCTAAACATTGACTTTTTTTTCCTTTCCCTACTTCTACCTCTTTAATGTGAGATATCAAGCAACAGTCCCTGGGTCTCTACAAATCAAATTTCTGTTTGTCTTCTGCTTTCTCTCATTCTCACTTTTCCATAATTTCCTTCTGTTGCCATGTTGAACTTTTTTAAAAATACTTTTTGGTGTGACTTTATCACATATCTCTCAGATTTTTCTCTTTCTCTGTCATTTATCTCAAATTATAATCATTCCTTTCTTCTGTATCTTTTATATGCAGACGCTCTTAGAACTTT
>NW_007124091.1:0-633 GCF_000164805.1 Carlito syrichta
CACCCTCTTGGTATGAGAGGTCTACTCCGCACCCGCATGGTGGCCTATCTCCTGGATCCCTGGGATCAGGGGGTTTCTTAGGACAGTCTTTCACCCAATGACCTTCTTCTTTGCAATATGCACACTGGTTTCTATTTAATTTGGGGCACCCTTTCTGACGACTGTCCTCCTTACCTGACTCTGCAGCCAGTTTCTTAAGGCGTCTCTGCTTTTCCCGTGGGTCATTGGTGGTTGTGGCCAGCAGGATTTTGGCCAAGTTGCGAGTCTGACGATTGTTCACTCTGGTCTGCTGCTCTTCTGGACTTTCTCGGTTGTTGTACACTCTTTCTGCCACTATTAATAAGTCCTGACGGCCTTTCTCGCCTAATCTCTCTACTTCCTGCAACTTTTTTCTAATATCTGGGGCAGCCTGATTAATAAAAGCCATTATAATAGCTGCCTTGTTTTCTGGCACTTCCGGGTTCATAGGAGTGTACCACCTGAAGGCTTCCCGAAATCTTTCTAGGAAGGCAGCTGGACTTTCATCGTTATCTTGTCTAACATCATATACCCTGGCCAAATCGGTAGGCTTTGTGTGCCGCAACCCTGAGACCCGCCATTCGAGTCTGGCGATAGACTCGGACCTCTCCTTAC
>NW_007124092.1:0-735 GCF_000164805.1 Carlito syrichta
CCTTTGGGAGGCTGAGGTGAGTGGATTGCCTGAGCCCGCGGGTTCGAGACCCGCCTGGGCAGACGAGACCTCATCTCTACAATAAAAATCAAAAAAATCAGCCGGGCGTGGTAGCACGAGCCTGTAATTCCGGCTACTCGGAAGGCTGAGGTGAAGGATCGCCGGAGGGCGACAGAGTGAGACTCCAACTTAAAAAAAAAAGCTCACACTTGATATGGAAGTGAAAACCTGTCAAACTGTTTATAATATGTTAATGTGAACTTAGAATAAATATAATAGGGTATCCGATGTCCCCTTTCTAGTGTAAGAAATAATAGAGCCATGAAAAATATACATATGTGTGTGTCAAAAATTTTGCTTTTATGTGGTTTTTATGCATCTTGAATAATAACTCTGCCTAGAAATAACTGCATTTCATGTTTGATATATTTCTATGCTCATGGATTTTCTTTTGAAGTCAGTCAGCCACAGTAAAATTTAAAATTTCAGTGTTTGTAATTTGATATAGGAATAAATGTAAATAACGTTGGCTCAAAATATGGATGTTAACTAAAAGAAAAGAGATACGAGCCGGGCTCCGTGGCTCAGCCTATAATCTCGCGCTTGGGAGGCCGAGGTGAGTGGATTGCCTGAGCCCGTGGGTTCGAGAACACCTAGCAACTTGGCAAGATCTCATCTCCACATAAACCCAAACTTAGCCGGGCGTGGTAGCGCGAGCCTGTCGTTCCAGCTACT
>NW_007124093.1:0-792 GCF_000164805.1 Carlito syrichta
CAAGACCTCATCTCTACAATACATCAAAAACTAGCCGGGCTACTTGGAAGGCTGAGGCAGAAGGATTGCCAGAGCCCAGCAGGTTGAGGCTGCAGTGGTCGGGAGTGGCCACTGCACTCCAGTCTGGGTGACAGAGAAAGAATCCAACTAAAAAATAAATAAAATAAAATAAAATAAAATAAAAGACAGTGTCTCCCTCCAAAGTATATTGCAGAAATCCTTAATACCTACAAAATTGAAGTAAATGTCATGGAGTTGGCAAATATTTTTTCCCATTCTGTGGGTTGTCTCCCTGCTCACTTGATGGCCTAACATCAAGGATCTATAAGGATCTCAAATGTGCTGAAAAGAAAAAAAAAAAAACAGCCGCATTACAAAGTGGCCATCATCAATAACACAAAAAAATAACAGATGCTGGAGAGGATGTAGTGAAAAGGGAACACTATTGGTGAGAGTGTAAACTAGTATAGCCTCTATGGAAATCACGGTGGCAGTTCCTAAAAGTTCTAAAATTTGATCTTCCATATGATCCCACAATCCCCTTACTGGGAGTATACCTGTAAGAACTCAGGTCACTGTATAAAAAAGATACTTGCATACACATGTTTATTGCAGCATGGTTCACAATAGCAAGAACATGGAACTGTGCTGCCCATTAAAAAGAGGACTAGAAAAAAAATGTGGTGCTTATGCACAATGGAATATTATGCCACCATAAAGAAGAACAAAATCATGAATTTAACAGCAAACTGTATGGAATCAGTTTATAATACTGAATGATCTCTCTCAGAA
>NW_007124094.1:0-630 GCF_000164805.1 Carlito syrichta
ATATTAGGTCTTGTCTATTGATGAACTGTGAGACCCTGGACATGCTTGTTCCTTTGTTTCCCCATCTCTAAATTCAAGGTAGTGAGATCTATGTTCCTGAATTGCTATAAGAATTCAGTGAAATTATATACATAAAAAGCTTAACATGGGGTTAGGTTACAATTAGCACTTAATAAATGCTATCGGTGTGTCTTTCTTTCCTCAGAGAGAAACTCTAAATTCAAGGTAGTGAGATCTATGTTCCTGAATTGCTGAATTGCTATAAGAATTCAGTGAAATTATATACATAAAAAGCTTAACATGGGGTTAGGTTACAATTAGCACTTAATAAATGCTATCGGTGTGTCTTTCTTTCCTCAGAGAGAAACTCCGTGAAAGAAGGGTATGGAGTAAGTTGCAATTTCTCTATTCAAAACAAACTGAGAATGTGAAATAGAGCATTGAACTCCAGCACTGTGATCATCCATCGACAAGATAAAAAATTCTGGTTTGGAATGTGTTATCTAAGGCCACAGAGACCACACAAATGACTCCATGAGGGTCCTGTTTCACTGGCGAAGGGCACGATTTCTGCTATTTTGGGGGACTGTCAAGATGTTAAGTTAGAGTCACTTCTTTTTGCTGAAAGTA
>NW_007124095.1:0-581 GCF_000164805.1 Carlito syrichta
TTTCGATATATTTAGTTTTTTCTTCTTTTCTCTGATCCATTGTTTTCTTTTGCCAGTAATACCTGATACTTCTTGCCATTTATTCTTTTTACATTAATCTTTATTTCCATTGTGTTGTCAATGTCAGGTTTTCTTAGGTAGTGATATTTTTTCTCTGTATTTTAAGTACTAAAAAATTGAGTTTCTGGCCTACAGATTTATGTCATCTACATTTCATCATTGTTCACAAATTCAAATAACCTCGTAAAATAAACCTGTATGCCTTTATCTGAAGTACTTTTGGAGTTCGATCATACTAAACAAACTGCCTTCAGATTTAATTCAGATATCTTCACTAAAAATGTAGACCATAGGGTCATCATTGGCACACCTTTTTGTTTTGTATGCTGCACTTTTAATGTTTTATACAATACAATTCAGAGGAGTAAACATGTCAACAATGCACCTTAAAGATCTGGAATCCATATGTGGTCAGAAGGATGATACAATGCCACAATGGAAATTGTGGATGTTGAGTGTCTACTCTGTATAGGATTCTGCTGAGCACTGAGAGATACTAACCCATACACATTAGCGTCTTT
>NW_007124096.1:0-684 GCF_000164805.1 Carlito syrichta
CCCTTGCATGCCATTTCAGTCAATTCTGTTACTGGCCATTCTATTCCATTACTATCCATTCCATTCCATTCCATTGCATTACATTCCATTTCGTTACGCTCCATTCCATTCCATTCCACTCCAATCCAATACTATCCATTCCATTGCTTTCCATTCCGTAACTCTCCATTCCATTGCATTGCATTCCATTCCATTCCATTCCATTTCATTCCATTCCCAAACACTCCAATCCTTTCCTTTCTGTTACTTTCCATTCCATTCCATTCCATTCCGTTACTCTCCATACCATTCGATTCCGTTACTCTCCATTCCATTTCATTCTATTCCATTCTGTTACACTCCATTCCATTCCATTCCATTCCAATCTGTTACTCTCCATTCCATTCCATTCCAATCCGTTACTCTCCATTCCATTCCATTCCTTGCCGTTATTCTCCATTCCATTCCATTCCATTACTCTCCACTCCATTCCATTCGAATCCATTCCATTACTCACCATTCCATTCCATTCCCTTGCATTCCATTCCCTTTCCATTCCATTTTCATTCCGTTATTCACCATCCCATTCCTTTTCATTCCATTCCGATACTCTCCATTCCATTCCGTAACTCTCCATTCCATTCCATTCCATTCCATTCCATTACTCTCAATTCCTTTCCATGCCATTACATTCAAATCCGTTAA
>NW_007124097.1:0-741 GCF_000164805.1 Carlito syrichta
AACCAAAGGTAAATGAGTTGTACTGTACAAAATCTGCCCATAAAATTTTCTAGCTTGTATGTATCTGGTACTGATGAACATAACTGAGCATTTCAGAGACTGTGAGTGACCTGAGATGTCATATCACACGGTGCCACAGCTAGAAGTCCACAGGAGGCATAGCTCAGGTGGCATTTGGAGGTCCCATTTCTCTTGCTGAGGTGAGTCTCAGAATTCCATCTCTGAGAACAAGGCAAGAGAACCCAGCACAAGAGAGGTGTTAGAAAATGCTCTACTGGTACTTCACTGTCTTCATCTGCTTAAGTCTCTGTTTGGTGAAAGGAGGGGCCCTGTGTACTTGGGGTAGAAAACCTGCAGAATGAATTACAAGCCTTGAGCATGCCCAACCCATCCACAAGAACTCACAGGCAGTGAGCGATGCAGTGATCAGGCCTGCAGGTGTGGAGAGTCTGTGCCTTTTCATTTTGCTGAGATGTTTCATCTTAATCTACCGAAGATGTTAAAAAAATGTATATACATTTTCTTTCTTTAAAAAAAACCAGGATTTATTGAGAGGACAGAAAATCTCCCGTAGCCAGAGGGGACACAAGGTTATTGCCCTGTATACACATTTTCAGAGATGCTATCTATGTATTACTTTTCAAAGTATTTTTCAGAAGTGTCTGGACACTATGGTAACCACACTGAGCATCTCTAGTAATTGCAGAAGTCAAATGTGACTTGTATTCATCTTTTGTTATC
>NW_007124098.1:0-349 GCF_000164805.1 Carlito syrichta
CCTTTTTCCCAGTCTATAGGCTGTCTCCCTGCTCTCTTGATGGTTTCTTTGGCTTTGCAGAAGCTTGTCAGTTTAATGAGGTCCGAACTTGTCTGCCTTATCTCTTATAGCCTGTGGGTTTTGGTTTTGTTCAGGAATTGGAAGCCAGTTCCAATTTCCATGAGGGTATGTCCTTCATTTTCTAAGGTTCTTATGGATTGAGGTTTTACATTTAGGTCTCTGATCCATTTGGAGTTAACCTTTGTGCATGGGGATAGATAGAGGTCCTGTTTCAATCTTCTGCACGTGATCAGCCAGTTTTCCCAGCACCATTTACTGAATAGGTTCTCCTCTCCCCAGAGGTAGGTGG
>NW_007124099.1:0-721 GCF_000164805.1 Carlito syrichta
CGCTCCAGCGATCCTTCCACCTCAGCCTTCCAAGTAGCTGGAACTACAGGCTTGCACTCCCATGCCCGGCTAATTTTTGATTCAGTATGCACTTACTCTAAGTATAGTGAGTAGCTCTTTTAAATGCATTATCTCTATCATTCCCCTGAGCAGACACACTTATTAATGCAACAAAAGTATCATGCCTACAGCATAAGTACTTCTAATCCTGTTTTACAAATGACAGAATTGAAAATCAGATTGTTAAAATGAGTTGCTCAAGACTACAGAAATTATTATTACCACTAAGAGTAAAGGTAAGGAAAAATAGAAGTAATGGCAAAGAGACATACACCATGATCCCATCAACTATATCTTTCTACCCAGCCACCATCCTCACCCACTACACCAGTATCCACTAACACACGATTTCACAAGATCTTATTTTTATACTCCAAATGGCATTTCTTTACAATAATACTTCTCAAACCCAACCTAATTAATTAGAGCCCTACCAAGTTGTCATAGTAAGAAACATTTTTTTTAATTGCTGAGTTTTCACTACTAGAAAGAATCAAGGAACATTTCAATTCATTTCTGGATTTTAAAAGGTCAGCCATTGGAGATATACTCTACAAGAATGGTATAGGCAAAGCAGAGATTTTTATCAAAGGTGTTTAAAAATTGAATGCATTATTGTACTAGCTTTTTAAAAGCACCCATATTCCCAGGTGTCCCTAAA
>NW_007124100.1:0-724 GCF_000164805.1 Carlito syrichta
CTTGTCTCCACTTTATGGGGAAAAATTATTGCAAACACAAAGTAGTTACATTATCTCAGGCTATTTCTTCAGAGCAAGCAGGAAAAAAAGAGACTCTTCAAAATAAAAGTTTAAGCAGAGGTGTCCCATATCCCATTAAATTGTGATGTCTATGGATGTAACTTGTGAAAGAGACATTCAAATACCGAGAGGTTGATGATATCCATACAGTAAAGTTATGAGTTTAAATGAAACTTATTTTTTAGGAAAAGCCAGCCTCAGGAGTATATTCACTTCTCTTAGCAGTTCTAAATAAACAGCAATCAAAACATTCAAAAGGTAGCCCAGTAGGGTTAATTTCACCAAGCTGCAACCAATGTATGCTCAATGGTGTGCAGATAGACAACTCATGCACAAGAATCTAACCTATGTGATACAGCTAATTGCATACACAAATGACAACATCATAGTCATTTTATCCTGCAGTAAACATCTTTGTTGTTTCCTAAGTAATATCATCTTTACGGCTCCAAACTTCTGGCTGAAGCCAACACTGTAATATTAATGGATAAATAAAAAACAAAGGATCATCATGGATAAACAAAATGTGGTATATCCACACAATAAAATATTATCTGGCAATAAAAATAATAAAGGCCTGATATATGAAAACAATACGTTAGGTGAAGAAAGGTAGTCACAAAATGCTATGTATTTGTAAGGATTCCACTTTAATTAAATGTCT
>NW_007124101.1:0-458 GCF_000164805.1 Carlito syrichta
ATTCATTTCTGTCTAGATTTCTTCTTCATTGTGAGGCTAGAACATAACACACAGAGGTCAGATCTGAGTGGTAGACTTGACAGGCAGCAAGTCAGTTGAGTCCAGATCTGATCCACTCTCCTCCCACAGTAGGCCTGGGCCATTTGGCCCAAGCTGTGAGCACATCAGCCTGCACTGAGACCTAGAGATCAGAGCTGAAAGGACACTGAACTTACAGAAAAGACCACAGAGCGACATTGGTTCTTTGTTTTTATTTTTTGTCTGTTTGTTTTGCTCATTTTTGTTTGTCTTAGTTTTTTCTCTTTCTGCTTTTGATAACGTTTTTGAACTTGCTTTGTTTCTGTTATTTTACTGATTTTTTTCCCTATTCTGTAGACTTCCCATTTGTGTATGGGAAAAGTACATCAATAGGGAGGTGACTGTTGAACTGTGTGTTTGTATGATTATCTGTATGTTTT
>NW_007124102.1:0-777 GCF_000164805.1 Carlito syrichta
GCTTACTTCCCCTTTTGGCTACTAAATGCTGAAATTTTCAAGGCTCTGTATGAGAATTTCAATCGTTTCTTCCTCTACAAGAAACTTTATCAGTCCCATGTGTTTATATGTCTTCCATTTGTTCATACTCCTCAATTTTAATTCCTGGCTAAACTGAACCCTTAACAACTATGTACATTTGTCAACCAGATCTTCTAGTTTCAACTCTACATAACCAAAACCAGACTAATGTTTTCTTTTCCCAAATGTGTACCTCTTCCACTCTAGGTAAATGGCTTTCACCTTTTACCACTGCATTCTGTTTCAAATCCCAGGGATGATCATTTATCCCTTCTCTTATACTATATGATCAAATCCAGTTCACATTCTGCCAATTCCTCAATGAATGCATGATCTAATGTCTTCTCATTTCCCTCTGTCACCTATTTTCTGCAGTAGATTCTTGGTTGGCTTTCCTCTTCCATTCTATCAAAGTTATATTTTAAAAGCATAAATCCTGCTTAAAACCCTTCAATGATTTTGCATCATACACAAAATTAAATCCAAACTCCTTATTATAGGCAATCCAATTATTAAAAACATCTGGTTTCTGCCTACCTATATAACTTCAACTTCTTGCTAATTTCTCTTTCACACATTGTCCTTCTTTCCTCATTGCCTTTTTCATTAATCTGCTACACTCATCTCTCAAATTTTCACCTACTACATTTACCCAATTATTCCCCAGACCCTCACTAATGATTCCTTCTAAATTATTCTTCAAAAAATTATTTTCTT
>NW_007124103.1:0-373 GCF_000164805.1 Carlito syrichta
CTAAAATGACTCAATAATCACTAAAATGACTCTTCTCCAAAGACAATGCTAAGGCAAGGCTCCAGTATATATCTTAATCTAGGTTATTACTGAATGTAAGTCATGTGATGGCATCTAATGAAAAATTTTCTTTGAAAAAAATCAGTGTTAACAACTGAAACAAGAGAGCTGTAATGGGTTCGGCTATGTTTTTCTGGCCTAGATTGTGTTCCTATAATATGCAGAGAAGAGGAATTGATGACCTGTGAGCTATAGTGTCCTCCTCGTCTCATTTGAGTGTTTGATTTTCAGTGTTATTTTTTTATTTTTATTTTTTTTGAGTTGGAGTCTCACTCTGTCACCCAGACTGGAGTGCAGCGGCCGCTCCCGGCCA
>NW_007124104.1:0-675 GCF_000164805.1 Carlito syrichta
AGAACCCCTGCAAGACAACAAATGAGAAGACCAACTTCTAGACACAAAATAATTCACCTAAACAAAGTAGGAATAAAAGAAAAAATCCTAAAGGCAGCAAGAGAAAAAGGCCAGATCACCACCATGGAAGACCAATCAGAATAGCAGCAGATTTATCTACAGAAACCCTGCAGGCTAGGAGAGCTTGGTGCCCTATCTTCAAAGTCCTAAAAGATAAACAATTTCAACCAAGAACAACCTACCCAGCCAAGCTAAGCTTCATCAGTGAGGGAGAATTAAAATCTTTCCCAGATATCCAATCCCCAAGAACTTATGCTGAAACCAAACCATCTCTACATGAAACACTTAAGAAAGTACTAAACACAGAAGAAAAGGAAAAAAGAACAACGTTTTTCACAAGAGTACAGGAAAAAGAATAAAATACACATGAACCAACCCCAAAACCAAAAGAAAGACTTAAATAAATAAAAAAATAAAAAAAGAAGGAAAAAACCAAGTGGAAGAACAACAAACTCAATAAGAACTCTATGATAGGGACGAACTCTCACATTTTCAATAATTAGCCTGAATGTGAATGGACTAAACGCCACCACTTGAAAAGACATAAAATTGGCAAAATGGATAAAATACCACCAGGCAACCATATACTGCCTACAAGAGACCCATCTCACTAGA
>NW_007124105.1:0-467 GCF_000164805.1 Carlito syrichta
TTCCTGTTCCTTACATCCTTCGTTCAGCTGTCTGGGTCCAATGTGGCCTTCCTCTCTGACTTGCTTCCCACACACATGTAGGGCTAAATTGCCACAAGCTCAGTGGCTTGAAACAACACAAATGTAATGTCTTACAATTACACAGGTCTGGAGTCCAATGAACATCTTCCTGGGCTCAAACCAAGGTTTGGCAGAGCTACAATGTTTCCTGAAAGATTCGCTGGAGGACCACTTGTTTTCTTACCTTTTCTAGCTTCCAAAAACTTCCTACATTCCTTGGTTCATGGCTCTTCCCCGATCTCCAACGCCAGAGACATGGCACCTCTCTGCTGTCTTCTGTAGTCATAGCTGCTTGGTGACCACAGCTGGGGAAGGTTTTAATGACTTGTGATTGGGTTTGGCCGACTTGAGAAACAGACTACCATTCCCATCTCAGTGTCCTTCATCTTTATCTCATCGGCAAAGTC
>NW_007124106.1:0-632 GCF_000164805.1 Carlito syrichta
TCATGCATCTGCCTATGAAAGGTGGGTGTGGAATCATGGTGGCTTATGCAGCACAAGGGAACTCAAGACTTGGGCAACAATTCCTTTCAAAGTATCAATATTTACCTCCTGGAGCCTCTGCAAATATTTATACCCAGGAAGAAAAAAATTTTAGATGTTGACTTTAAAAAACGTGGAAGAAGTCTGAGGAATGATTAATGGCAGAATCTGTAAGTGGGCAGAAAGGGGTTCGCTGCTCAATTCCCTCGGCTTTTCTGGATATGTGAATTTTTCATAAGAATATGTCGCAGATGCCTGGCTCGGTGGCTCAGCATGTAATCCCGCGCCTTGGGAGGCTGAGGTGAGTAGATTGCCTGAGCCTGTGGGTTTGAGACCCGCCTGGGCAACTTGGCAAGACCTCATCTCTACATTAAATCACAAAATTAGCCGGATGTGGTAGCACCCAGAGGGTCGAGGCTGCAGTGGCCAGAAGTGGCCACCACACTCTAGTCTGGGGGACAGAGTGAGACTCCAACTCAAAAAAAAAAATTACAATGTCGCAGAAAGGTGTGAGAGGGAGAAACAGGCTATGTTTTTGTTTTTTTTTTAAAGGCAGGCCGGTCTTGGTGGCTCAGCCTGACATCCCAGTTCTT
>NW_007124107.1:0-451 GCF_000164805.1 Carlito syrichta
CCCTCTGTGGAAAGCAGTGTGGCGATTCCTAAAAGCTCTAAAAATTGACCTTCCATATGACCCTGCAATCCCCCTACTGGGTATATACCCTGAAGAACACAAATCACTCTACAAAAAAGATCCATGCACACGTATGTTTATCGCAGCGTTGCTCACAATAGCAAGAACCTGGAAACAACCATGCTACCCATCAAAAGAGGACTGGATTTTTAAAATGTGGTACATATACACGATGGAATACTACGCAGTCATAAAAAAGAACAAAATCATGAATTTCGCTGCAACCTGGATGGAACTAGAGTCTATAATACTGAATGACCTCTCACAAAAACAAAGATCCGAATATTACATGTTCTCACTCATATAATGGACCTTGAACATTCAATGCAATACTATAAGAAAATGACTGATGGTACTGGGAAACTATGGGGGGGAGGGGGATGGGATTAAT
>NW_007124109.1:0-718 GCF_000164805.1 Carlito syrichta
CATGGAATTATATATACTCATCAGGAACCTGCATCTACATTATGTTTTTAAGCTCTATAAATACGAATGCTGCATGCAATTTTTCCTTAATATGTACACAATTCATCTAGCCATTCATTTTTCTGATAAATAGCAAAATATGAAAAACAAAATAAATGAGTGTTTTGATTTATTTTTGTTACATGGCATACTTAGTGTTTTGTAAGCCTCTTCTAGGTAGTTTGCTCTGTGAAAGTGTAGGTAAATATTTCACTGATTATGTTGAAAAAATATTTTTTATTTTTAGTATATTTATTTATTTATTTTTGATTTGGAGTCTCACTGTCATCCAGACTAGAGGTCCCTGGCTGCCTCCAGCCACTGCTGTCTCGACCTGCTGGGCTCCGGCGATCCTTCCACCTCAGCCTTCCAAGTAGCTGGAACTACAGGTGCATGCTACCATGCCCGACTAATTTTTTGATTTACTGTAGAGATGAAGTCTCGCCAAGTTGCTCAGGCAGGTCTCGAACCCGCGGGCTCAGGCAATCCACTCCCCTCGGCCTCCCAAAGCGCTGGGATCACAGGCTGAGCTACCGAGCCCAGCAAGAAATATTTTTTAAGGATCATGTATGAATTTAGACTGTATCTCAAAAGTATTGATCTCTTAGACAAGATCATATGTATATACTACACTATTCTTTATCTTGAGGGCATGTGACTCTACATACATATGCATGTA
>NW_007124110.1:0-740 GCF_000164805.1 Carlito syrichta
GGATGAGATATATAAATATATATTTGGAGTGCTGCCAACCAGGAAAGGGTGTGATTGTCCTGATGGTCATGCAAAGAAAGGCTCAAACAGATGGAGTAATCAACAGTGAGAGATAATTGCTCATAGGTAGAGTAAAGTGCACATTAAGAATTGATCATACCACAACATGAGAAAATGGTGACTTTGACATAACAATTTCAATAGAATGGTGAGGACAAAATCTTGAAGGAATATAAGAAAGAGAGAGTGGAAGAGTGGATAGCAAGCAGGGGTTGTAAACTGATAACTGATAACTTCACAAAGAGAGGATGTGGGGGTAAGGTTGTGAATCGATTACTATGTTGCACTTCCAGGAAAGTGCCTTGTGTCTATTTAGATTTCTCCAGTCCCATGTCTGGCAGGTTTTGAAACTTGCAGATTGATGTTTTTTTTAATTTTAATATTTGCTATAAAGATGTGAGCTACCTTTCAGGTTTAGGTATATAAACATTGATCATGCAGACACTCTTTTTGATGAGGTATGCCCCTCCCTCTCCTAGCAGTTTCCCTCAACTGCCAATCCCACCCCCCTCCCTTGACAGTTTCCCACTACTGCCAATTGCTTTCTTATAGCTTTATAATTGTTCAAGTTTCCGCTTATGAGTGAGAACATATGGAACCCTGTTATTTGTTTCTGTGATAAATCACTGAGTATGATCGACTCCAAATTCCATCCCAGTTGTTGCAAAGTCCATATATTT
>NW_007124111.1:0-762 GCF_000164805.1 Carlito syrichta
ACTTAGCGCGACATCATCTCTACAATAAATAAAAAATTAACACTTGCCTGTAGTTCCAGCTACCTGGAAGGCTGATGCTGAAGGATCAACGGAGACTTTTTTTTTTTAGAAAGAGATGGTGAAAAGTATGTTGAGTTGGATAGAAAAAACATTTAAATTTGATTGTGTAGTTTATTCATCTGGATAAAAGAAGCAAATGCAAGTTACATTTTTAGAAGCTGTTTTTCTGAAGAACAATTGGACCTAATTCTCTCTGGTCAAACTTACACACATTTGGAAGAAATCAGCCCCATTGAAATGGAAGGCTCTAGCTGAAGCAATGTGGTGAATGAACACTGTGACTGCCTTTGGGCTTAAAAGCTCTCAATGATATTTTGCAAATATTTTGTCTATAAATATGCTGCTTACAAAATCCAAGGCTTGATCACCCTATTGGGTCATCTGGTGAGAGGATGGAGTACTTGATTTGGTGTTCCTTGTTAATATGCCTTTCTGTTTTTATTTTGGGTTTAATTACCTTTTTCTCCTAGCTGACTAGATGTCTTATTTTACATACTCATTTTAAAGCCCTCCCTCTCCCAAGTCAGCCTATTTCTTTGATATCTTCCTCATCAGCTGCAAGAGGATGACAGACAAGATGGACTCTTCCTACTGTCAGACACTGACAGAGCAGAGAAATGTAGACAGATGGATAACAGATATGAGGGGTCTAAGTACTCTACAACTTATTGAAGCAAATGGAGGAGAGTTGGGTGGCAAATT
>NW_007124112.1:0-474 GCF_000164805.1 Carlito syrichta
GCATGAGGCTCCGCACCTCTTGTGAGAAGTTGCAAACTACCAAACTAACCTTATATCTGAGAACATCTTTCAGGCTCCCCTGGGAGATATCCTCCAAGTCTATGTGCCAATCCTTGGTATATCCTGTCCCAGGATGTGACATTATCCACAGCCCAGCTCCCTGGCCCTTAACACTCCCCAGAGCATGGAGAATGATACCCCAACACCAGGCTGAAAGGCTGTGCTCATGTCTCCATAGCCTGGTGAAGCCCTACAGCATGATGACCCAGCTCAGAGATCTCCCCTCTAATAATATCTCAGTCCTGTCAGGTGTGGTGGCTCAAGTCTATAATCGCAGCACTTTGGAAGCCCAAAGCAAGAGAATTGCCTAAGCCCAGGAGTTTGAGACCACCTGGAGCAACTTGGCGAGACCTCCTCTTTACAATAAATCAAAAAATTAGCCAGGCGTAGCAGTGCACACCTATGGTTCTGGCT
>NW_007124113.1:0-405 GCF_000164805.1 Carlito syrichta
GAATGACACAACTGGGGTGAGACAGATCTCTCCAGAATATGCAAATCTGGTGATGCTTGAACTACAACGTGGTGGGAAGGAGAAACCAAAGCATGAACAGGAGTCTGGGAAGAAAGTAGGGAAGGAGGTGGAGGAACAGGAGAAGGGAGGAACAGACCAGGGCTGGAGAAAGAAGAGACAAAACAAAATGGGCAGAGATGAAAGAGAAAGGGAGAGACTTCTACATCCAGTCAAGATGGAGTACTAGGCACTGGATTTAGCTTCCCCCTAAAACCACCAAGAAAAAATACTCAAAATATGTAATAGAACACTGATTTTCAAAGGCAGGATGGTGATGCATGAGAGACAGGAAACTAACAAGGTGGGCCCTGTGATTATTCTCAGTGTACTGTCTTAACACGGTTT
>NW_007124114.1:0-418 GCF_000164805.1 Carlito syrichta
AGGGTCCAGTCACTTGCCCATGGTCCACCGGGGTGAGTCCATGGGGGATCTGGCAAGGCAGGAGTTAACCCTGTGTGTCTGACATTCAAGTCCCCAGCCCCTCCATGCAAGCTGCTCCCAATGCAGTCCACAGTTCAGTGATTCTCCATCTCCTCTCCCCTACCCTCTCCTCTCTCTCATCAATAAAAGATGGTGGGGTAAAATTTCAGGTGAATAAAAAGCTCATCTGTGTCAGGAAGAGCCACTGTGGATTGAGGAGGCTGATGTGGAGAGATGCACTTGGTACCCAGGCTCGGGTGGGGACAGGGGTGGCAGGGCCACTTGGACCTCCCAGAGGACAGGGGACCACTTGCAGCTTCAGCACACAAGGGGTGTGGGAGTGGCTCTGGCTGGCCCCCAGGGCTGCCGATGCTCCCAC
>NW_007124115.1:0-370 GCF_000164805.1 Carlito syrichta
TGCTACCACACCCGGCTAATTTTTTGATTTATTGTAGAGATGAGGTCTCACCAAGTTGCCCAGGCGGGTCACGAACCCGCAGGCTCAGGCAATCCACTCACCTCATCCTCCCAAGGCACAGGATTACAGGCTGAGCCACCGAGCCCAGCTAGTAACATTACTTTTACTCTTGTTTCTTCCTGGTCTGAGTAATTATTTAGTCCAAAAGTTGCTATTATGTCTCTCTCACCCCACGGGGTTCTTGAGGGTGCTGGAGAGTTTTGGTGGCCCTGAGTGGGCTATCTAAGCCTGACCAGAGTGAGGAGTGCCTGCAGAGGCAGATGAAGGGGCTGGATCTGTGCTGGTTTGCACTGCATCCCATGAAGAGGAC
>NW_007124116.1:0-384 GCF_000164805.1 Carlito syrichta
GGGGCGCGAGCGCTCCTGTACGGTTCCAAACCCGTGTTCGTGAGAGCTCGTGAAAAGCGTGCTTCCCCTTACCACCTAAGCACTCCCAGTAAGGAGCTTCAGGAGATCCTTGACTTCCCTGTAGTCTATGCTCCTTCAACTGAAAGATGTGAATCTCCTTTTACTCCCCTTTTCTGAGTGGTTATAAGTTTGAATAACACAGTATCGATGTGATCATAAGCCTTGTGAGTTATATGACTTTTGTGCCCATGTCATCGTAAACTTTGTGATTCGTATGGCTTTTGTATATTGCGTGACGTCCTAGGCCCTTTACCCTGTGGCGAGCTTGATGAAGGCTTCTGCCGGGCCCTACTGGTCAAAGCTGTGAGATACGCCTGATACCTG
>NW_007124117.1:0-697 GCF_000164805.1 Carlito syrichta
AGAGAGAAAAAGAAAAATCAGAAATTACTGAAAGTACATTGGCTTTCTGATTTGCTGACCTTCTTGTTCCTTCTGTGAAAATGACAGCAAAAGATTTGTTCTGGTCCATTTAGAAGCAAAAAATAAGCCAGGTTCAGTGGCTCAGCCTTGTAATCCCGCTCCTTTGGGAGGCTGAGGTGAGTGGATTGCCTGAGCCTGTGGGTCCAAGACCCGCCTGGGCAAGTCGGTGAGACCTCATCTCTACAATAAATCAAAAATTAGACAGGCATGGTAGTGTGCACCTATAGTTCCAGCTACTTGGAAGGCTGAGGTGGAAGGCTCGCTGGAGCCCAGCAGGTTGAGCCTGCAGTGGCCAGCAGTAGCTACTGCACTCCAGTCTGGGTGACAGAGTGGGAATCTGAATCAAAAAAAAAAAAAAAAAAAAGCACAAAATAATAAATACTTAGTAATAACACACAGCATTGTATAATGTTTTTGTTCTATTTATTTTAACAATGTAAGTTCTAGCTCTACTTACTCAAGCACACAATGAGTCCTGTCATCTCCATCTAACATGCATGGGAAAGCCAGGGTGACAGACAGCCAACCACAGTATCCACAGCTAGCAAGTTGCTCTGCCACTGTCCCTCCATGTGGTCAATGCAGCTACCCTGTGTCTGACTCAATGACACCTTCCCCTAGGTCTAACCCATAATGA
>NW_007124118.1:0-588 GCF_000164805.1 Carlito syrichta
CACCGTTCAACTCATGGTACTCAAACAGCAATACCAGCCACGCGGCACTCATCCTTGTTGTGTTAATCCTCCCACTCATTTTCGGGATGGCCTTCGAGAAACTTGTGCAGACCCATGGTTGGGTCCTTTCTTTAGGTTCCTATGGGAGGGGGAATGAGAGGCTTAAAAGCTTTATTGTTGTATAAGAAGTGTTTGTTGTAGTTTATAAATCTCTACCCACGCCTCTAGGTTTTTGTTTACCTCATAATATCTATGTTAATAGGTTAACCAGCTTCTGCTACTGTAACCCCTGCTGGCAGTGTGCGAATGTTAAACAATAAGTCCCTTCCAAACTCCCCTGTAAGTTGTGACAGACAGGTTTGTATTAATTCAAACCTGCTTGTATGCCAGAGCTGACTTATGCACAGTCACGGTGACTATGTAAACCTTAGCTTCTAGTAAACATGTTCTTGAACCCAGGGTTCAGCTTATGCACAGTCACGATGACTGTGCGGGACCTGGGCCCCCCCGGAGTAAATATGTTACAAGCGCCTCCGGCTATCTAACATTCCAGAAGACCTAACCGGTTCCACCCTGCCTGTCTGACCG
>NW_007124119.1:0-592 GCF_000164805.1 Carlito syrichta
AGTTGTGTGAAAGCCAAAACTGCAGTTTGTGGAAGAATGGGAGCAATGAGCTTCTTAAGTTAGCTTGTGTTTGTCCCAATCTCAGAGTTTCTATGTTTTGAGCTCACAGGAGTTTAATCTGGTTAGTGCTGAGTAGAAAGGGGGAGGAAATGGGGTCAAATAGCTCCCGAATGTATCCTAGTGGTCTCAGGGTCAATGGTCCTTCCTGATCCCTAATGCTCAGTGGGCCTCCATGGCTGGCTCCCAACACATGTCAATTTTGTGCTGATGGACAGCAGGGCCATTGGTGTTTATTATTGGACATTAGATCTCATAAGGAGTGGGCAACTTAGATGCCTTGCATGCACAGTTCAAAATAGGGCTAACTCTCCTGTGAGAATCTTATGCCACACTTGATCTGACAGTAGACAGAGATCCGTTCACCTGCCATTCACCTCCTGCTATGTGACCCGGTTCCTAACAGACCATGGTCTGGTACCGGTCTGCAGCCCAGGGGGGCTGGGGATCCCTGATTTAAGAAACCAAGTGGCATCTCATTAAGCCCTCCTGGTGCTCTGGGGAACTCTCTGGGGGCCTGGTTGGGGGGGTCTTT
>NW_007124120.1:0-671 GCF_000164805.1 Carlito syrichta
CTAGCTGACTTAGCTATTTGACTTAACTACTTAGCTAGCTGAATTAACTGGCTGACTTAACAAGTTAGCTAGATGACTTAACTACTGAATTAAAAAGTTAGCTATTTAACTAGCTGAATGACTAGCTGCTTTAATAATTATCTAACTAGTTAGGTAGCAGACTTAATAGGTGACTTAAATAGTGAGGTAACTAGTGAGCTAGCTTACTTAGCTAGCTAGCTGGTTAGCTAGCTGACTTAGGTAGCTGACAACTAGTTGGCTAACGAGATAGCTGGCTGACTTAATGAGTTGGTTAAAGAGTTAGCTAACTGTTTTAAATAGTTGGTAAACAAGTTCAATAGCTGACTTAGCTAGTTGGTTAAGGAGTTAGCTAAGTGAATTAATTTTTGGCTGACGAGTTGGCTGACTACTTAGATTGTTTAACACACTGACTGCATAACTAGCTAGCCAGCTGATTAGCAGCTGAGTAAACTAGCTGACTCAACTAGCTGGCCAGTTGGGGGGGTCAGTTGACTTAATTGCCTAGCTATCTAGCTAGCCAGCAGCCTAGCCAGCTGACAACTAGCAGACTTAATGAAGTAGTCAGCTGACTAGTCATCAAACTTAACTAACTCTCTACTTAGCCAGACAGCTGGATAGCCAGGTGAATTTACTAGCTGATATAAATAGAT
>NW_007124121.1:0-615 GCF_000164805.1 Carlito syrichta
CTCCCAGCTCTGGAGATCTTTTGGGTTCTGAGCCTGGCCCTGCCTTTGGGTTCTGTTTTTATATGGTGCCTGTCACTGCTCTGTCTTTGAAGCACATGGCGATGTGACAGTACGAATCCACCACTGTCCTGACCCAAAGCCTGCCTTCCTGTCTCTCCTGGGACTCCGTCCTCAAAGAAAAACAAAAGACAGCTTTTTCCTCTTATCCAGGGAGGCTTCAAACACCCTTGCAGGCCTTCATCTGATCTGTGTAGACCACGGTCATCCCTAGTTAGTTCAAGTGCCTTTTTTGTGCCGGGGTTTCATGGTGCCAGGGCCGGAGTGCAAAGGGCCTCCCCTGTCCCAGCTGCCACCACTCTCTCTGGCTTCTGCCTTGGGAAGGAGTAGACAGTGGCAACTCACCTCCAGGGTTCTGAGCATATGTATGGGGCCATCAGCTGGTGGTCACACCACAAACACAGCCTGTGGGACTGAGCCTGTGCGTGTCAGTACCCGTCTGCCTCCTTCCCCTGGGTCTTCTGTCATTTTCAATCATTCCTCTGTCATTTTCATTCTTCCCTTTGTCTTCCTGCCACCTGCAGACACAGGCAGCCATGCCATGCACCCCGACATCCA
>NW_007124122.1:0-381 GCF_000164805.1 Carlito syrichta
CTTCCTGATTTCCTCACATCCTTTGCTTCCTTACAACAAACTCGATTCCCTGAGGTAACATGTGCAAATCATTTCCTCACCACCTGAAAGAGCTTAATGAAGACTTAGACAAAGTAGGAGATTCTTTGCTGTCATCACTTGGGTGAAGTCTGCTCCCTAATCCAGGAACAAGACCTACATTACATCAGAAAGCCCTTTGTGAGCCATGGTAGGTTAAACAGAGCCTTGGTGTACAGGGCAGACTTTAAAATCCACTGTCTCAACATAGACGTCAAAGTAAAATGAAAAATCAGGTGGGCTGTTACAGGGGCACAGTTACGATTCATTCTGTTTCGGCCCATCCTTAATTTAACCATAACACCAAAAAGGGATTCAGAGAGG
>NW_007124123.1:0-661 GCF_000164805.1 Carlito syrichta
ATACATGGGTTTTTAGGAATCTTGTATTTGTTTTTTTCAAAGTGTATCGCTTTGTTGGTAAGCTATCTCCATTTCTAGAGTGCCTTGAAGGAAAGTTCAAAAATCAATGGATCCTCTAACCATCTGAAAAGCTGTATTATGTACACAGTATTTTAAAATGATTAAGCCTTACTTAATATTTTTGTGTACGAGGCACAAGTCAATTCTAAGAAATTTTAGGACATATTGGCTTAAAGAACCCAATACATGGATTATAATGTGCCTCTGATGACTAAGTGTAAGAAAATTTGGACTCAGTCAATATCAGATTTATTTTTAGCCTGATTAAGAGTTTTCTGCTGTGTGCAGGAAAGGATGATGTGCGTGGACGATTTGCTAACTTAGAAGATTTTATGCATAATTAAATATATGGAGTGAATAGTGAACAGTGATTTTATTCTTAAGAAGGTATTCTGATTTTAAATTTTAAAAATGTGTTTAGTTAAAGTAAGCCTGGAATTTTAGACAGAAGAATGTCAGATAATAGCTGATGATATTTTATGACATCCCTTTCTTTTAGGAATATAACCTACTATTTTAGGATTAAAATCTTAACTTTTAGAGATTATATATAGTAAACTGACATGTCAGAATGAAAAATGAGTTAGTGAATAAATAATTG
>NW_007124124.1:0-694 GCF_000164805.1 Carlito syrichta
AGTTCCAGCTACTTGGAAGGCTGAGGCGGAAGGATCGCCGATGCCCAGCAGGTCGAGGCTGCGGTGGCTGGGAGCGACCATTGCACTCCAGTCTGGGCGACAGAGTGAGACTCCAACTCAAAAAAAACAAGGTAATTGAAAATTTAAGAAACAAAACCAAAACCAAACAACAAACAAACAAAAAAACTGCCCTCTTGTGGCAGACGCTGTAATTGTTCCTGTAATCAGGTCTCTCCTGAAGAGTCACATCTTTCCCTCTCTTCTCAGGAAATGGTGCTAGGGAGAAGGACAGTTGAAGTTGGTGTGGCTGCAGGGCTCCTCTGTAACTCTTCTATGGTCAGGGAGATCTCTGGTGGGGAGGTTCAGGATTGTCTCTTCCCCAGGTGTATCCTCTTACTGGGATGCCACAACCAGGCCTATCCTGGAATGGAGTTCTCCTATGGTGACTGACGTCCAGGCTCCACCTTTGTTTGTCCCTCCCAGTCATGGACCAGCTCTGTGGATCTGACATTCAGAGGATCACTGGGAAGGAGGGGATTTGTGTCAGCCCAAGAGTCACCACTGATCTCTTTGGAGTTCTTCCTCCTCCCTTCTGGCCACACGCTTTGTCCCAGAGCTGGTTCAGGGTAGGGGATGGGGTGCCTGGAACTCAGCACTCATCAGGTCCCTCTGAAGTTTGTGCTCTCAGGATATT
>NW_007124125.1:0-499 GCF_000164805.1 Carlito syrichta
AAATTAATTAATTAATTAATTAAAAAAACAAAAAAATTTAGAGACAGAGTCTCACTATGTTGCCAAGGCTGGTCTTGAACTCCTGGGTTCAAGCAATCCCTCTGCCTCAGCCTCCCAAGTAATGCAGATCACATATATAAGCCACCACACTCAGCTAATTTTTTTTTTTGTGGAGATGAGGTCTCACTATGTTGCTCCAGCTGGTCTCAAACTCCTGGCCTCATGCAATCCTCCTGCCCAGGCCTCCCATAGAACTGGGATGACAAGCATGAGCCACTATGCCCCCTGGGCTGGCATGTAGTAGGTGCTCAATATTTGTGATCAAGGTAGAAACAGATGTGATCCCAGCAGGGAGCTGGGACCGGGAGGAATCCCGGGAGGAGGAGACAGAAGTCTGGAGCAAAGAGGGTGCACAACGTGGGGACCGTGGGGATGGATCCGGAGTGGACCACAGCAGCCCTCTGGCATTCAAGCCTCATGTAACATGGCCCAGATGTGA
>NW_007124126.1:0-551 GCF_000164805.1 Carlito syrichta
AGGTATTCTGATTTTAATTTTAAAAATGTGTTTAGTTAAAGTAAGCCTGGAATTTTAGACAGAAGAATGTCAGATAATAGCTGATGATATTTTATGACATCCCTTTCTTTTAGGAATATAACCTACTATTTTAGGATTAAAATCTTAACTTTTAGAGATTATATATAGTAAACTGACATGTCAGAATGAAAAATGAGTTAGTGAATAAATAAATGGGGGAAAAAGATTCATTTTAGAAATCCCTTAGAAGCAATGCTTTTCAGTATTGTAGAAGAAAAATAGTAATTAGGGAGAAAAATAACAAGTTTATCTGCAGAAACTGTATGTCCAAACTCATACACCATAAGACTTCCAGAAGTGCCTTAAAATGTATTTCCTGAAGTCTGTAATTTATTATATGGGGTGCCAAAAAAATGTGTACACATTTTGAGAGATATTATCTATATATTACTTTCTGATGTTGAATTAAATTATGGTAGCAACGTGTAGCATGCTGTTTGCTCAACTGTGATTTCTCCATTTTCTGCCTGTTGTGTGGTGACACTAGCATT
>NW_007124127.1:0-625 GCF_000164805.1 Carlito syrichta
CCATTTAGCATTCCCCTTTCTCACAATCCCACACACAATTTCCTTTGAGGGATTTAGCGGTAAATCATCTTTGTGTTTGTGCAGATCTGAGAACTGTATCATCAATACTAAGCCAGTATCTCACATCATCTCTGGTCATTACTGTCAGTAGTTATTGGGAAGAGTGTATGAAGTAAATTTATAAATAAGTTTTAAAGATGCCCTCATGCAGATTTGATTCTTAGGAAGATGTTGCTACAACCATTATTAATGTAATAAAGTTTGTGTTATAATGTAACCACCATTGGCTGTTACAATTTCAAAAGCAACATCTATGATAAAAGTCAGGTATTCTAAAAAGGGACAAAAATTTAATAATTTTTATCAAAGGATATTTTCCCTTTTTGTTTATTTATATTTTTTCTGAGACAAAGTATCGTTGTTTCACCCAGGCTGGAGTGCAGTGGTGTAATCATAGCTCACTGCAGCTTCTTTCTCCTAGTCTCAAGTGATTCTCCTGCTTCAGCCTCCTGAGCAACTGGGGCTAGAGGTCCCTCCACCATATTCAGCTAGTTTTTTTTTATTTTTATTTTTATTGTAGAGATGGGATCTCACTATGCTGCCCAGTCTCATAATGCATTTTCCT
>NW_007124128.1:0-727 GCF_000164805.1 Carlito syrichta
TCATCCGTTACTCCTCAAGTCTGCCAGAAGAGTAGCATCCATTAAAAGCTTTATATTTGAATTAGTCATGGGTACTGTCGTCCTTAATTTCTGAACTCTTATCTTTGGTTTCACAATTTCTCTTCCATCTTACTTCTGGGTGCTGTTGTTGAGGTATCTTTTGCTGAGGTGGACAGAAAGCAACTTCACTTTCTATCATGGAGTGAAGATTCTTATTGTGTTCAGAGAAGGCCAATTCTAATTTATGACTGATGGAGTTATTTAAAGTCTAGAGAAATTAAAGTTTTTTTAATAGTGTACTATCTCTAAGATGGCACAGTTATCTGCTCATGATACCCTGCATTTCTCCTGACTCAAGGGCAAACAATGCATATTCTGAGTATTTTCAGAAGTCAAGAAAAGCAGGCACAATTTAGGAAAGAAGGCAGAGAAGCTGTGTGATCACGTTTAGCAATGGCTGGATTTGACAAAAGCAAACAGCACACTTGAGAACTCCAGGTCACCCTGGTCTGGGTTAGAAGCCAGGATTTCCCCTAACCTGCTAGGCAAACTGGACAAGTTACTGAGCTTCCTGGCTCTAAAATCACTCAGAAGCTTATTGGAGAATTGTGCAAACTTACTCCGCCTCCAAAATATTGAGTCAAAACCTGCCTAATAGCAAAGATCCAGTGATCCAAATGAATGTTAAAATTTGATGATAACTAGAGTACCATACAATAGGTCTTCC
>NW_007124129.1:0-674 GCF_000164805.1 Carlito syrichta
TTCGCCTGAGCCTTCCCAGTAGCCAGAATTACAGCCATGCACTACCATGCCCGGCTGATTTTTTGATTTATTGTAGAGATGAGGTCTCGCTGCCCAGGCGGGTCTCGAACCCTCGGGCTCAGGCAATCCACTCACCTCAGCCTCTCAAAGGTGCGGGATTACAGGCTGAGCCACCGAACCCGGCTGGCAATTCCTTTCTTATAGTATTATGGTAAATGCTCAGGGTCTGTTTATGAGTGAGAACATGTGATACTCTGTTTTTTGTTGTTGTGATAGTTCACTGAGTATGATAATCTCCAAATCCATCCAAGTTGTTGCGAAGTCCATATTTTTGTCCCTCTTTATGATTGCATAATGTTCCATTGTATATATGTATCACATTATTTTTATCCATCCAGTTTTGATGGGCAGCACACTTGGTTCCATGTTTTTACTACTGTGAATAGCAATGCAATAAGCATGCATGTGCAAGTATCTTTTTTGTAGAATGATTTGAGTTCCTCCAGATATATTCTCAGTAGGGAAATTGCTGGGTCATATGGAAGGTCAATTTCTAGTTCTTTTAGAAAATGTTACACTGTTTTCCCACAGAGGTTGAACCAGTGTGCATTCCCATGAGGAGATTAGAAGTGTTCCCTTTTCTCTGCATCCTCTCCAGCATCTGTTGTTGTTTG
>NW_007124130.1:0-765 GCF_000164805.1 Carlito syrichta
TCGATAGCGACATCAGTAATGATTTGCAAGTGAAGGACAGAAGACAATATGCTTTCAAAAGTGAAACATAGTATATTTTTAATGATTATAATTTCATTCTTATAAGCAGAAAGCACTTCCTGATAGTTTAGATTACCTTTGTCCATTTTCTTCTTTATGCAACAATAAAAACTAATTTGTGAAACATACTTCAATTCCAAAGATCGCCTGTTAGTAGTTGTAAATAGTCTCAAATCCATGTTACAACACATTCTTTCATTCTATATAAGACAGTGGTTTAGGACACACACAAAGTTGATATTTCTCAAATTACTTGTGATTTTTTTCAGACACCTTGTGCTTTAGTATACTAGGGATGATTTGGAAGATTTAAAGATTGATTTGCTCTATAATACTACAGTCTGAGTATTTTCTTGGCTTTTAAATCTTATCTTGGAGGCTGGAGAATAGACTTTCTTCAAAAATTTTTTCCTTGGATTTTTTTTTGTCCTTGAGGCATATCAAATTCTTGGTTTCTGAAGGAAATAAAGAAATAGCACTTCAAAACATTCTGTAGAAATATTCTAATCTTTCCTCTCTCTTTTGTAAAGAAACATTTCAAAAATTAGCAAACGTTATGTTCTTAGTAGAATTTTATTTTTCTTTATATTATATCGAATATAAATAAAACTGAGAGATGCTTTTACCAGTTCATTTAGTAAAACATTTCCTTTATTTATTACCCTAGATACATTTTTATATACAGGGACAGAAAGATCAGAAACT
>NW_007124131.1:0-726 GCF_000164805.1 Carlito syrichta
CCATAAATCAAGCATAAGCAAATTTAAAAGGACCGAAATTCTACCATGCACCTTCTCGGACCACAGTGGAATAAAAATAAACATTGACACCAACAAGGTCCCCCCAAAACCCACAAAGACATGGACACTAAACAGCATGATGCTAAACAACTCCTGGGTCAATGATGAAATCAAAACAGAGATCAAAAGATACCTGGAAACAAATGAAAATGAAGAAACATCTTACCAGAATCTCTGGGACGCCTTAAAAGTTGTAGTAAGGGGGGAATTTATATCCCTACAAACACACATGAAGAAAATGGAAGGAACACAAATTAACAGCCTAACAAGCCACCTAAGGAAGTTGGAAAAGCAAGACCACAAAAACCCTAATTTCAGCAGAAGAATCCAGATCACCAAAATAAAAGCCCAAATCCAGGACATAGAAGACAAAAAGATAACACAAAAAAATCAATGAAACAAAAAGCTGGTCCTTCGAAAGGATAAACAAGATTCACGGTCCCCTAGCTAGACTGACCAAGAAAAAATGAGAAAAAACTCAAATAAGCACAATCAGAAACACAAAAGATGAAGTCACATCTGACCCTGAAGAAATACAAAAGATCATTAGAGACTACTACGTATACTTGTATGGAAACAAACTTGAAAACCTTAATGATATGGAGGACTTTCTGACATCACACACCTACCTAGGTTGGAACAGAGAATTGAGACCCTAAATAGACC
>NW_007124132.1:0-3469 GCF_000164805.1 Carlito syrichta
TTTCTCTTTCTTTGCTGGATCTTTACCTGGCTTCGGTATCAATGTGATGTTGGCTTCGTAAAATGATTTGGGGAGCATTCCATCTTTTTCAATTGCCTGGAATTCCTTCAGTAGGATTGCTATCAGCTCCTCCTTAAATATCTTGTAGAATTCTGCTGGAAAGCCATCTGGTCCAGGGCTTTTTTTTTGTAGGAAGTTTTCTTATTACGTAGTCGATTTCCTTGATTGTTATTGGTTTATTTAGGGTGTCAATTTCTTCTTGTTCCAACCTAGGTAGGTTGTGTGATGTCAGAAAGTCCTCCATTTCCTTAAGGTTTTCAAGTTTGTTTCCATACAAGTGTACGTAGTAGTCCCTAATGATCTTTTGTATTTCTTCAGGGTCAGATATGACTTCATCTTTTGTGTTTCTGATTGTGCTTATTTGGTTTTTTTCTCGTTTTTTCTTGGTCAATCTACCTAGGGGACCATCGATCTTGTTTATTCTTTCGAAGAACCAGTGTTTTGTTTCAATGATTTTTTGTATTATCTTTTTGTCTTCTATGTCTTGGATTAGGACTTTTATTTTGCTTTCCTGGATTCTTCTGTTGAAGTTAGGGTTTTTGTGGTCTTGCTTTTCCAGCTTCCTTAGGTGGCTTGTTAGACTGTTAATTTGTGCTCCTTCCATTTTCTTCATGTGTGTTTGTAGGGATATAAACTCCCCTCTTACTACAGCTTTTAAAGTGTCCCAGAGATTTTGGTAAGATTTTTCTTCATTTTCATTTGTTTCCAGGTATCTTTTTATCTCTGTTTCAATTTCATCATTGACACAGGAGTTGTTTAGCATCATGCTGTTTAGTGTCCATATCTTTGTGGTTTTGGGGCGACCTTGTTGATGTCAATGTTTATTTTTATTCCACTGTGGTCCAAGAAGGTGCATGGTAGAATTCTCATCCTTATAAATTTACTCATGCTTGATTTACAGCCAATTATGTGGTCGATCTTAGAATACGTTCCATGTGGTGATGAGTAGAATGTGTATTCTCTGGTCTTTGGATGGAGTGTTCTGTAAGTATCAATTAAGTCCATTTGGTCCAAAGTCACCTTGAGGCTCCAGATCTCCTTGCTGACTTTTTGTCCTGATGATCTGTCTAGGGTTGTGAGAGGGGTATTCAAGTCCCCTGTTATGATGGTGTTAGAGTTAATATCTTTCTTTAGTTTTCCTAGCAGTTGCTTTATGAATGTTGGTGCACCTATGTTGGGTGCACATATGTTTAGGATAGATATTTCTTGTTGATGGATTGAACCTTTTATCATTATGTACTGGCCTTCTGTATCATTTTCGATTTTTAATAGCTTGAAAGTTATTTTATCTGATATTAAGATTGCTACTCCTCCTTTCTTTTGTATTCCGTTCATCTGAAAGTTTGTTTTCCATCCTCTTACTTTAAGTCTGTGGGTATCAATTCTAGTGAGGTGAGTCTCTTGAAGGCAATAGATTGTTGCCTGATGATATTTTATCCCTTTTGCCATTCTAGTCTTTTCAGTGGTGCATTTAGTCCATTCACATTTAGGCTATAATTGAAATGTAAGAGTTGATCCCTGTCATAAGGTTCTTACAGAGTTGTTGTTCCTGTTTGTTTGTTGTCTTTCTTTGGGGTTTGGAGTTGGTTCATGTGTGTTTTAAAAATTTTGCCTGTACTTTTGTGAAGAATTTTGTTCTTTTCTTCTGTGTTCAGTACTTTTTTAAGTGTTTCTTGTAGAGGTGGCGTGCTGGCAGCCTAGGTTTTTAGGGTTTGGATATCTGGAAAAGATTTCAATTCTCCCTCACTAATGAAGCTTAGCTTGGCTGGGTAGGTTATTCTTGGTTGTAATTGTTTATTTTTCAGAACTTTGAAGATAGGGCTCCAGGCTCTCCTAGCTTGAAGGTTTTCCATGGATAAATCTGCGGGTATTCTAATTGGTGTTCCCCGGTAGGTAGACTGGCCTTTTTCTCTTGCTGCCTTTAGGATTTTTTCTTTTATAGCTACTTTGTTTAGGCGAATTATTATGTGTCTGGGAGTTGGTCTTCTCATTTGTTGTCTTGTAAGGGTTCTCTGAATTTCTTGTTCTTGAATTTTTGCATCAGTGATGAGATGAGGGAAGTTTTCTTGGATTATTTCATGGAATTTTTTTCGAATGTGACCTCTGACTCTCTCTCTGCCTCAGAAAGGCCAATTACTCTTAGATTGGGTCTCTTGAAGTAATCATTCATCTCCTGAAGGCTTTGTTCTGACTTTTTGAGCTTCTTTTCTATGTTTTTGACAGTTTGGGTTAGTTCTGTATTTTGGTCTTCAAGTTCTGAGATTCTTTTTTCTGCTTGGATAATTCTGCTATCCATGCTAATTAGTTTGTTATTTATTTCCATCACAGTATTCTTTACTGCTGTTATTTCTGTCATCAGTTCCTTCCTATTTTCCTCTTTTCTCTCCTCAATTTTTTAAATTCTCTCTATTAATGCCTTGATGACTGGGTTGTTGCTTGTGACCAGTCATTCTGGGGGCTCTTCATTGTTTGTGTTCTGAAATCTGCTTTCTCAGTGTCTGACCTCCCAGGGATCTGTGTGAGCCCTGTGTTCGTCTTTTGGGTTTTCTTCATTTTTGCGGATTTTTCCTCCTTACTTTTCGCTTCCCTCCACTTCCCCGTCTTCTTTAATTCTGTTATTCAGAGGTGGAGGCGTTTCTTTTACTTCTTTTGTTCAATCTCCTATTCTTCCTAATATATTTCCTCTTGCTTTGTTCAGTTCTGGAGTTGGACTGTGGGTTGAGGGCAGATCTTTTGTAGTTTTGGGATTTAATTAAGGGGGGAGCTGTGATTCACAATCTCTCTGCACATCCAGGTGTTCACCAACAACTGTATGGCTAGTCTGGAACCCACTTCCCACTGCCTTGGAGTCTGTCTATGCAGTGGGGTTGTAGTTTTACTCCCTTGGTTCCCCAGCAGGTGGTGATATCACACGCTACAGTCCAGAGGGGAGTGAGTCTGCTATGAATCACAACATGCTGTGGCAACTTCACTGGGGGAATTCCCCAGGCCTGTCTCTGAGCTAGGGATGTGGAATGGCAGCGGCGAGCTCAGAAGATCCTGTTTGCGGACTTCACAGTCTGAAGTCGTGGGTGGCTTCAAGTATGAGCTGGGAATGACTGCAGTGGCCTCCCAGTCCCACCGCGGCAACTGCAGGAGCCACCTGGTACCACCCCGGTGACTGCAGAAGCCACCCAGTCCCGCCCAGGTGACTGCAGGAGCTGCCCGGTTTGTCGCAATATCCAAGTAGTGACAGATAGTGACAGTGATGGCTGAGCTCCCTGGGAAGAGCAGACTGTGGAAGATGGGGTCGGCAGTCCCTGTGACACACCTAGGGTCTTTATGGGTGTTCTCTTTCACAGAAGGTTTCACAGACCCTGGCAGCCCGTCACCATCTTCCTGGAAAGTCCACTTTATTTTAATTTTTGAA
>NW_007124133.1:0-632 GCF_000164805.1 Carlito syrichta
CTTGGGAGGCCAAGGCGAGAGGATTGCCTGAGTCCGGAGGTTCGAGACCAACCTGGGCAACTTGGTGAGATCTTGTCCCTACAATAAATCACAAACACTGGCCAGGCATGATGGCGTGCACCTGTAGTTCTAGCTACTTGGAAGGCTGAGGCAGAAGGATCACCTGAGCCCAGCAGGTCGAGGCTGCGGTGGCTGTGAGTCTGCCACTGTGCTCCAGCCTAGGCAACAAGAGTGAGAATCTGATTCAAAAAAAAAAAAGAAACAACTTTTTTGTTTTTGTTTCGTTAATAGATGTTTAAGGTTTTGCTATACAGCTGTATACATTTTAATACATGTCCATTTCATTTAACCACCACCATATTAAGAATACAGACCAATTCTATCACCCCCACAAAGCTTCCTTGGGCTACCCCCGTCCCAATCTCTGGTAACCTCTGACCTATTCTCTGTTGCTCTAGTTTTGTTTTTTCCATGTCATATGAATAGAATCATACTATATGTGGTTTTTAAAAATAATAATGACTTTATTGAGATGTAACTCATGTACCATATAATTCACTCATTTATTTTTATTTTATTTTTTATTTATTTTTTGAGTTGGAGTCTCACTCTGTCGCCCAGACTGGAGTGCA
>NW_007124134.1:0-769 GCF_000164805.1 Carlito syrichta
CAAAGGCATGGAATTACAGGCTGAGCCACCGAGCCTGGCTCCAAGAGATTATTGATCACAAGCTAGAGAGCAAAGTTAATGCTTTGGAAAAAGCGGTTCTAACTATAGGACAAAAACTTGTGACTTTAAAAATTGAGTTGGCTCTTCGATGTTACTCTGAGTTTAAATGTTTAAACTCTGAGGTAAATGCCTCACTCCTTTAGAGGTAAATACATCTGTCCACACATTGACAAAATTAAAACTTATATTCTTGAAATTTGGAATAATTCAGACTTGAGCATGGACCTTACTAAATTACATAAAAAAGTTCAAGACATGACAATTGCTGAAAAGCAATCCCAGCCTACTAAATTGGCCAGTTCTAGATTTAACAATTTTCACTCATTGATCAAAAATTGTTAATGTCTATATTCATTAATGTGGGAAATTGTGGAGCAGTGATTCTTTTATTGCTGTGCCTACTTCCAATCATTTTTAGAGTGTTAAAAAAAAGTATATCTCAACTCAGTATGGAATTTCATGATTTCGTGCTAAAAATAAAAAAAGGGGGAGATGTTGGGGCCAGCCACGGAGGCCCACTGAGCATCAGGGATCAGGAAGGGCCGTAGATTCTGAGACTGCTAGGATGTGCTTGAGAGCTGTTGGCCCATTCCCTCCCTCCTTTTCCATTTGTCACAAACTACCAAGAAAAGCTCCAGTTGGCTCTAACAGAAAACTCTGAGACCGGAACGTACACAGCTAAACTGAGGAGTCTATTGTTCCCATTCCC
>NW_007124135.1:0-618 GCF_000164805.1 Carlito syrichta
CAAATTTGACCAAAACAGAATAGTTCAGGCTTTTGGGTATTCTCAGGTTTTAATGTATTGAAAAACAATTTTATTATTAATATTCTCTTATGATATTACCTTAGAAGCAATTTTGTAGGCTTAACTATTAATAAAATAGTGCCTGTGAAGCAAATGGGCTTTCATGCATTTTAACATAAAATTTGCATTCATTGAAACAACAACTCAATATTTTAATCAAAAGTCCTCAAATGTATAGATCGTTCCCATTTATGACTTCCAACATTTTTCCAAGACAACAAAAATTTATCCGTGTATATTTTTTCTGCTGTTCCAGAAAGTTAGCTTTCAATATATTAACCCTGATTTTTAACCTTACAAAATACAAACAACAAAAATACAGAAATATAAATCATTGCGAGTGGTGAAAGAAACTGCACTTCATGCTTAGGTGATTTCAGTTTACACAGCTCAAGGCACTGGTAATCTGACACAGGTCTCCTTTAACATATGTAATGAGGCCTTCCCTAGAGATTCTCACTACAGTGCATTGCATTTAGCTGAATATGTGCACAAAAGACTCACTGGACGTAGATTTTATCACTCAGACTACTCAAAATTATATGCAACTACTGAAAA
>NW_007124136.1:0-636 GCF_000164805.1 Carlito syrichta
AAAACAGTAAGCAACTCCATAAGTTGAGCAAATGTATCAGAGGATAAAGAAAGTGGCAGGCTCAGCCTCTTTCACAGGGAGGCTAGGAGCCTTGGAAAACTTGGTCACAGAGTCTCAAGTAGCCACAAATATCTCATCATTGTGATACTGAGAAGCGGCCTCATCCTGCTCTTGTTGAAAATCTTTACAAGGGTGTCCCTTCTGGTTGTCGTGGGCAGCTAGAGCAGGAGCTGAGGGGGAATGCTGCAATGATGGAGGAGCCTATTCTGCTCTATAAGGGTTCTAAGCAATCTCTTACTAGGTTCCACAGAGATAAAGCATCTACTGACACAGCTTCAGGACCATGTACTTGATAATAATCCTTCAAACAACTACCTACTTTTCCCCAAGTAATCAGATTAACTATCCTGGCCTCAGGAAACCAGGGACATACTTCCTCTACAAACTGTGAAAATCTATCTGTCTATCTGCAACCTTAGTTCCTCTAGCTTTCAACATAGATTTCAACATCTGCCCAAAGAGAATGCATTCCTTTAGAATGTAAATGTCCCATGTTTTACTCCCAAAGATTAATCCTTTCCCTCAGTTACTTACTCATGAATCTCAATGCTGCACACAAAAATGCCAGCCTCCATG
>NW_007124137.1:0-628 GCF_000164805.1 Carlito syrichta
CCAAATATCTCTTCGGTGTTTGGACCCCTCTTCAAACTTGAGGAGGTGGATCAAACCGGTTTTTCTGTAATTTACTTTCTAAACAAACTTTTTCTCAGAGACCCTTGTGAAATTCTTTGCATCTTTCCCAGGACACAGCCACTCTGACCTAACAGTAATTACGCCTCCGTGCAACTGAAGAAACAACACACTGAATATATAACTTCACAACATTAGCATACTCTGGTTGAGGGTGTATTTTGTCCCTGTCTGTGGGACTTGTCCATAAAGCATAATGCTTTCTGATGATGACCCTATTTGGGTTCTTTAAAGGGATGAAAGTGTCAGATAGTTATGAGGCACCGCACTCCCCCGACCTTACCTCCTGGGTCTCGGAGGAGCCCTACGCGAGTGGGTGTTCAGGATGAGTGTCTGTGGAGGGGTTGAGGTGGTAAACAGCCCATCTGAGGAGAGTCCCCGGGGTGTGCGAGGGCTACTGCAGATTGCCGCTACTGCCTGGAGCCTCAGTGGGAGCTCACATGAGTCCTTGTCTTGGGGGATACTGTCACAGCCTCTCCAACCTGCTAGAATACATGAGAGCTTTCTGTTCTGGAAGAGTTAGATGGGTGGTGGATTCAACTCTCTGACA
>NW_007124138.1:0-782 GCF_000164805.1 Carlito syrichta
TTTTCCATTTCCTTCCTTTAAGGACAGCTGTAAGTGCATTTTTTTAAAAAGGATATATCTATATAGTGTGCCCCAGGAATGCAAAACTTTATATTTGGAGCTTGGTCTTTCAGGGTTTTGGTTGCATGAATTAAATATTTATTCAGCAACTTACTCTCTGTTGTAAATTGGCCAAAAGAAACCTGACTGCACACAGAGAGTGTGTGTGGCTGGGTGTGTGTGTCAGGGGGTGGACTGGGATGTGTTTTGGGTTTCACTTTATAAAGATTGTTTGACTGTAAGTGTAGTCATGTCTAAAAGCATTGGAGTAACTTCATTATGCTCAAGCAGAACATTTGTCAAAAGTGATCATCAGAGTTGGCCTGAAGGACCCTGCTCTAGTACGTGTCTGAATTCTACGCAAGGATTTTAGACAATTGGACCTATTGCCCAGTGAAGAAATGACAAAAGGCCTTTTTACTTTCAATGGAGTTAATGATAGCTGGAGTGGCCAGGCCCCTTTACATCCTCTCTTCATTTGATCGTGGGATAACTTATCATTTCTCACCTTATCTGTTATCCTGTTAATCACTAAATTTCTCTTTCTGTGGATGAATGAGCATGTGATAAATATTCTGCAATGAACTGCCTCTGGGAGAGGAAACTTTGTTGTGGAGAATGTGTGAGAAGTAAGCAGTAAGTGTTAAGCAAAGGTCAGATTGATGTTATCACTTACGTTTCCCTGGAGTGGAGACAAATTACTCCTTTGTTTGTTTGGCTATTAATCCAGAATTGTGTGGGGG
>NW_007124139.1:0-831 GCF_000164805.1 Carlito syrichta
TTCCACACCCGGCTGATTTTTTTTTAATTTATTGTAGAGATGAGGTCCCGCAGCCCAGGCGGGTCTCGAACCCGCGGGCTCAGGCAATCCACTCACCTCAGCCTCCCAAAGGCGCGGGATTACAGGCTGAGCCACCGAGCCCGGCCTCTGTTTTATTTTATACAAAACTATTTGCTGAGTCAAAGATTGAGTGAATGATGAGTCTTCACTCTTCTAGGGAAAATTGGTGCAGGCTGATTTCCTAAAGAGGTTACAGTTATGAAAATGGCTTAGGTAATCCTATGATTGCAAGGCACAGAGTGAAGTAAAGACTAATGACACCACTGGATGGAAGTCAGTGCAAAAATCCAAATTTTTTTACTGAAAATAAGTAAAGAAGTCTTTTATTCTCAGTGAAGTGTTCTAATGCTTTCAAATATATCTTCCACATTACTTCCCATAATTTAAAAGAAGGCCAATCCTATCAAGCTTTCCCATTTTCCTTTCTTGCTGCTCCTCCCTATTTTCTCAACCACAATGGGTCGAAGGCCCCACTGTCAAGTGATTCGAGCCTGTGTCCTGATTAATTATCCTACATAGGATTTCAAACGTCGACTGAAGTTCTATTGCAGAGTAGCATATAATATAGTCACTTGGACTTGAATATGTTGTATCCTTTGCTCTTGTGCCAGCATGAGCTCCATTGAGCTCTTTGACACCAGTACACAGAAGAGGGTGTGAGATCCAGGAGCTAAGCCTGATCCACTGTAGTCTGCTCTTGAGAGCTGTGTCCAGGTAAAGGCGGGACCTGTAGCCACACCAGACTGACAGTCAATCACCAAGTTGTCACGG
>NW_007124140.1:0-425 GCF_000164805.1 Carlito syrichta
TGCTTAGCATAGATGTTAAGATATACATAGTTTAGTCATTGATACTTACTCTGCTTGTGTGATTTAACTCAGATATTAACATATCCTGCCTGTATGGTTTAGCCTTCCTTTGTGAGAAATTTGTCCTATATAAGAGACATGGAGTAAAACTGAAAAGTTCTCTTTCTTTCTCTTTCTCTCTCTCAGCTACCTGGGAGAGGACCCTCCCAATCTTGCTGTTTCTCTGTCTCTTTCTTTTCTCATTCTCTCCCCAACTCAGACCCTGATCAGCAGAGGCTGGACCTCCATATCTGAGCACAGGCTGGTATTTTTGTACAAAAATGTGATAGAGCAGTGTGAAAAGTGTGTCCTGGACTTAATTCATAGCAGCTAGGAATTAAACTATCCAGGAAAGTGGAAGAGAACAGTGGCCAACAATGACCCTA
>NW_007124141.1:0-598 GCF_000164805.1 Carlito syrichta
AGAACCTTCACCATCCAGCACCTAAGGGAGGGCAAGAGCCATTTAATGGAAGAGGATCCCCCTAATTTTGAGATAAAAACTATGAGGAGGTTTGAAAGTCTGTGTGTGTGCCCACGTCTCCATGGACGCCATGTGTTGTGTGTCACGTCTGCGTCCTTGCACGAGCAGGAGGGCTCTCGTGGGACCCCAAGATCGCTCAGGGTGCAGCCCCCGTCCCCTTGCGGTATGGGCAGGTTAGCCCACCGCCTCCTGTCGCTGCCACGGAGCAACGTCAGGGAAGTCTCTGCAGCGGCACCCCACGCTGGGGCTTCAGTCTTCTAGCTGTGTCCTGGCCGGGTTGCAGCATCTGATCAACGCGCGCCCGATGATCTGGGATCCGATTCCGAAGGCAGCTCTGCTTGGCCCGCCTCCCCGTGCCTCCGTGGACGCGGGAACATCGGGGACCCCGCGACCTGCCTCTTCCTCTCGCACCGTGACCCGCTTCTTGGCCACGGTTGGCACGGCGCTTGGGGTGGCACAGTGCGTGGGTGTCGTGCCGTGTGGGTGGCACGGCGCGTGGAAGGCACGCTGCGTGGGGCGATGCCGGGCCTTGTGTCTA
>NW_007124142.1:0-465 GCF_000164805.1 Carlito syrichta
TATAAAACAATTCAAAATAAAATATTCGTATGAGGAAAATAGAGTGATTAGACATCCATCCCCAACTGCATTTCATGCATAACACTTTTTAATCATAAAAAGGTTGTAGGTTTAATCAACTCTTCAGTCATATCAAAAAAATAATTCTACTAACTGATTTGTGATGATATTGAGGGTAAGGCTGCCTCACGGTATATATGCCCCCAATCATTTTGTGAAAGGTTATCCTAAAGAAATAAATCAACTTAAGAAAGGGAAAGCCTTGATCTGGCAGTTAAAGAACTACAAACAAGCCAGGCTGGGTGACTCAGCCTGTAATCCCACGCCTTTGGGAGGCTGAGGTGAGTGGATTGTCTGAACCCGCGAGTTCGAGACTCTCTTGGTCTACCTAGCGATACCTCATCTCTACAATAAACATAAATTAACCCGGGCATGGTAATACACACCTGTAGTTCCAGTTACTTT
>NW_007124143.1:0-798 GCF_000164805.1 Carlito syrichta
CTAAAGTACCCTGATCCGGGAACCATGGATTAACTTTCTGTACAAAATCTAGAAAAGAATTTACTTTATCTCTACTTACCTTTACCCCTTTATGTTTCAAAGCTTTACACATAATACGAATATAGGCTCTCCTTTCCTTGGAGCCGCAGTTCCCCATAACTGTAATAACAAACAATACACACAATATACAGTAATTTTACAGTAATTTTACAAGGATTGAATCGCTCTACACGGCGATAAGTCGCACAGTCCGTCGGCGACGCTAAACACTGACTTGCCTATCAACCCGCGCACTCCGGGGGGGCTGCAGCACCCTAAGGCAAGGTCCGTCCTGAAACAAGAGAAACAAACTGGGGAACATATATTTATAATTACCGGAGTCTGGTCCCTGGGTTCGGGCGCCAAAGCTGTCGGTGACCTGCACTGACCAGGGGGGGGTTAGGACCGCACCGGTGAATCAGAACGGAGAGAAGAAACCACACGGAGGCAGCTCTTCTGGGAACAGTCTGGCCAAGACTGAAGCCAATTTTATTCAAACCTTTTCCAACTTATATACCATTTTCTATAATCTCCAGCAGTGTGACAATTACTTGCTGGGGGCGTACAAATTCATTGATGTGTAACACGCTTTACAAATCATGTACCATCACAAGACTTTCAGGTTCCCAGTGAACAATTACAATTCCATGATGTATGAATCACAGGTGCACAATTCAATACAGATTGTTCAAAATGTTCTCCCACAATGTTCAATAAATCATTCATATTAAACTCTAAGTTCTAAGTCCTGATTAAAAA
>NW_007124144.1:0-607 GCF_000164805.1 Carlito syrichta
ATTACAGGCATGCACTACCACACCCGGCAGATTTTTTGATTTATTGTAGAGATGAGGTCTTGCTGCCCAGGCAGGTCTCGAACCCGCCGCTCAGGCAATGCACTTACCTCAGCCTACCAAAGGCACTGGATTACAGGCTGAGCCACTGAGCCCGGCAATTTTGATACGTTTTAAAGGTTGCTAGCCAATGAAAGGTCAATTTCTAGTTCTTTCAGAAAGCTCCAGACCATTTTCCAGAGAAGTTGTACAAGTTTGCATTCCCACCAGCAATGTAGAAGCGTTCTTTTTTCTCCACATCCTTGCCAGCATCTGTTGTAGTTTATCAATGATGGCCATTTTTACAGGGGTTAGGTGGTATCTCAGTGTGATTTTGATTTGCATTTTTCTGATGATGAGTGAGACTGAGCACTTTTTTATGTGTCTGTTGGCTGCCTGTATATCTTCTTTTGAAAACTGTCTATTCATGTCTTTTGCCCACTTTTTAAAGGGGCTGTTTGTTTTTTTTTCTCTTTGGTGCAATTGAGTTTTTTGTAGATCCTAGCTATTAGGCCTTTGTCATATTTACAGTTACCTAATAATTTTTCCCATACTGTGGGCTGTCTCCTTG
>NW_007124145.1:0-675 GCF_000164805.1 Carlito syrichta
CATTCCTAAATTTTGGATATATTTAAGGCATCATTATCTTATATTTCTAATCTGATATATTAGCAAATTCTATTGACTTTTTCTTCAAAACTCACTCGCATGCAACCACCTCTCCCTACCACTACAACTACCATTTCAGTACACATTTTGCAAGACTTTATCTAGCATATGAGAGATCTGATTCCATTCTTGTGACCATCAGTACATTTTTCACACATGAGCCAGAATGATAATACTCAACATATGCCAGATCACATATCACATATTTTCTAACACTCCTATAAATTTTTCTTATATCCATGGAAGTTCCATAAATTTTATTTTTTCCCATTTCAATGACTTAGTGAGCACTCAGTGTTCTACTCATGTTCTTATACTTCTTTTATCAACATAACTAAACACAACCATTATTTTTTCTAGTTCTATTCCTGACATAAATAACAAGTTTTATTAAAATAGCAAAATTTTTAAATTAAACTTTGTTATGGATGAATTTGAAAATCAGCATTAGTTGCAGGCAGTGATTTCTACTAAAAAACACTTGATAATAACTATTGTCTATCAAAGCATGCAGAAAAAGTGTTATTTGGTGCATAAAAATTATATTAGTTGTATAAATTCGGGCTAAGATAAAGGTTATAACTGATTTGAACAATTTGGAAATTTTCATTACTT
>NW_007124146.1:0-757 GCF_000164805.1 Carlito syrichta
CGAGCCACAGTTTCTCCACCCATCCCCCCATCCAAGGAGGTGCTTGGAGGTATGATGTGTACCTGCCCACCACGTTGCTTTCTTGTGCACTAGATGCCAGTTTTGGAGTAAAGGACCAAGGAGAAAGAAGGGAGATGAGTTAGGGCCACCACACTCTGCTGGACTCTTTTAGAACTGGTTTGAAGACCAGAGGCCTGGAGCACAGGTCCAGTTCTTGGCCCTGGGAAGAGAATGAACCACAGTTGCCCCCTCCACATCTTTTCAGGGCTCCTGGGGCAAGTCCACAGCTTTGCTGGTCCCACTTCCTGAGAACTGCATGGTTTCAGGTGGGGTCACAGGGAAGTTTCTAGGTGGGGCCCAGCCAGACCTCCTCCCACCCAGCTCCCCCAAAACTTCATCATCGCAGGACCCCCAAGAGAAGTGAGACAGTAGGGCCACAGAGATGGGCACTATCAGGCTTCTGAGGGTGAGCACATAGTGTCCACTGCCACATCCCCACTGCCACAAGGCTCTGCAGTAACCCTGGTTTCCCAAGAGTGTGTGTGGGGGATGGGGGCAGTGATCAATGAAGGGAATCATGCTAAGTGGGTAGGAAGGAGGCAATTTGTGTATCTGAATCCTGAGATTGAGAAGTGTCATCCTCTATGTCACATGCCAGGGCTTATCTCCCCTGTATTTACCTGTGACCCTGAAATATGACACTGTAGTTTGCTAAAAGGATGGTGGTGGAGCAGGCCCATTTCTCAGACAGGGACTC
>NW_007124147.1:0-665 GCF_000164805.1 Carlito syrichta
CCAGTTCGGTCTTGTCTTCATCGTCTTTGTTGTTCTGGTCGCCATCATGTGGATGTCAATTCTCTCCAAATCAATCTCATTGTCGTCCTTGGCCTTCTCTGGGTCGCCATTGGTGTCACTGCTAAAGAGGGCACAGTCCTCCTGGTCCTTGCTGCTCACATCCCACGTCACCTTGCTTTTCTTCTTGAGGCACCAGCGTGCGTTGGGGAACCAGGTGGAGACATGCGTGAGGGTCATCTTGGTGATGATGCCTAGCATCACCTTCTCGTCCTTGGTGGAGTAGCATTTCTTGCAGTGTTCCTTCAGTGAGGCCTTGAGTATGCTGTTGCTCTTGTGTGTGCGTTCTTGGACCACCCGGGGGTCCCCATACTGGAACTGGCCATAGAGGTTATAGGCAGGTGCATTGTGCATGACAAAGGTGGCCTGGTCACCCTGGGGTTGTCCTCGAGTTCATACTTGGAGTCCTGCAGCAACCCGCAGGGCCAGCATCCAGAGGGAGGAGGGAGGTGTGAGAGAGAAAGAGAGAGGCCTGGGGCTAGAGAGGTCTGGAGCAGCTACTGCTGTAGGCACAGAACCTTCAGTTTTCTGGTACTGGAAGGCCTCTTAATCCACTTCATGGGGGAAAGGAGGGTCAGAGGCAGGAGCCTGCCTTTCCACCCACTGCA
>NW_007124148.1:0-589 GCF_000164805.1 Carlito syrichta
ACACGGCACTAAGAAGGCAAGTATTTTATTTTGACGGCACGAAGAAGGCATGTAGTATCAGAAGGCACTAAGAAGGCAAGTAGTATCAGATGGCACTAAGAAGACAAGTACTATCAGTCGGCACTAAGTAGGCAAGTAGTATCAGATGGCACTAAGAAGGCAAGGAGAATCTGACGACACTAAGAATGCAAGTAGTATCACGACAAGAAGAAGGCAAGTCGTATCAGACCACACTAAATAGGCAAGTAGTTTCAGATAACACTAAGAAGGCAAGTAGTATCACGACAAGAAGAAGGCAAGTCGTATCAGACCACACTAAATAGGCAAGTATTTTCAGATGACACTAAGAAGGCAAGTAGTATCAGACGACACTAAGAAGGCAAGTATTATCAGACGTCACTAAGAAGGCAAGTAGTATCAGGCGGCACTAAGAAGGCTAGTAGTATAAGACGACATTAATATGGCAAGAATTATCAGACGGCACTAATAAGGCAAGTAGTAGCAGATGGCACTAACAAGGGCAAGCAGTATCAGAAGGCAATAATAGGGCAAGTAGTATCAGTCGGCACTAATAAGTCAAGGTAGTATC
>NW_007124149.1:0-325 GCF_000164805.1 Carlito syrichta
TTGCTGTGATCTACACAAAGCATCATATCCTTATGTCTGTGTCTCCTCAGCTCTTCTTTCAGATATGGAACCTAGATTTCAATTTTGTAATTTGAAAGGTAAAAAATGATTGTAGTGATTTCTATGCCTATTTGGAAAGAAAATTAGTTTCAAGTTGGATAAAAATGTATTTGAAATAGTGTATAAGGTGAACTTAGACCTAGTGTTTAGGTTGTTAATTTATTACTTCCTTTTGACATGAAGGAGAGTTTTGAGAATTGATTGTTTCTTATGTTTCTCTTTTTAAAATATTTTTTATTATAAAGATGCGGGGCACAATTCAGGG
>NW_007124150.1:0-690 GCF_000164805.1 Carlito syrichta
ATTCCATGCTCATGGATAGGAAGAATCAACATTTTTAAGATGTCCAACCTACAAAAGGCAATCTACAGATTCAATGCAATACCCATTAAGTTACCAACATCATTTTTTCTCAGACCTGGAAATGACAATGCAGAAATTTATATGAAAACATAAATGACCACAAATAGCCAAAACAATCCTTAGCAAAAGAAACAAAGCAGGAGGTATCACGCTTCCTGACTTCAAACTTTACTATAAGCCTACAGTAATCAAAACAGCCTGGTATTGGTACAAGAACAGGCACATAGACCAATGGAACAGGATAGAGATTAAGAACAGGCACATAGACCAATGGAACAGGATAGAGATTCTGGAAGCAAAGCCTCAATTCCTCAACCAACTCATCTGTGACAAAGCCTCCAATAACAACCATTGGGGAGAGGAGAACCTATTCAGTAAATGGTGTTGGGAAAACTAAACACATGCAGAAGATTGAAACAGGACCCCTTCCTATCGCCACACGCAAAAATTTACTCCAAATGGATCAAAGACCTAAACGTAAAACCTCAAACTTTAAGAATGCTATAAAATGCAGGAATCACTCTTATGGAATTTGGAACTGGCAACAGAATCCTGACCAAAAGCTGAAGTGCCCAGATCATAAGATAAGATAGACAAATGGGGCCTCATTAAACTGATAAGCTTTCTGCA
>NW_007124151.1:0-605 GCF_000164805.1 Carlito syrichta
TTCAGCCAGGACTTCCAATACTATGTTGAACAGGAGGGGAGAGAGTGGGCATCCTTGTCTAGTTCCAGTTTTCAGGGGAATTGGTTCCAATTTTTGTCCATTTAGGAGTATGCTGGCTGTGGGTTTCTCGTAGATGGCTTTTACTATTTTGAGGTATGTTCCCCGTATGCCTAGATGTTCAAGGGTTTTTATCAAGAAGGGGTGCTGGATTTTATCAAAAGCTTTTTCTGCATCTAGTGATATGATCATGTGGTTTTTGTTTTGACATCTGTTGATGTATTTAATTACATTTATGGTTTTACGAATATTTAACCAGCCTTGCATGCCAGGAATGAAGCCTACTTGGTCATGATGGATGATTTTTGAGATGTGTTGCTGAATCCGGTTTGCTAGGATCTTGTTGAGAATTTTAGCATCTATGTTCATCAAAGATATTGGCCTGTAGTTCTCTTTCTTTGTTGGATCTTTACCTGGTTTGGGTATCAATGTGATGTTGGCTTCGTAAAATGATTTGGGGAGAGTTCCATCTTTTTCTTCGCCTGGAATACCTTCAGTAGGATTGGTATCATTCTCCTCCTTACATGTCTTGTATAATTCTGCTGGAA
>NW_007124152.1:0-408 GCF_000164805.1 Carlito syrichta
AAAAATGGGTTTTCTTTATTCAGTGTGAACTCATTTCAGGTATTCTTTACTACCAGAAGCTACCTAATTTCCAGACGGTCAAGGTTTTACTGTGCCTAATTTTCAAAGAAATAAAAAAGTTATAAAAACTAAAACAGTAAAACTAAAACCATACGAGATAAATTTTTCCCATTTTCTATGATTTAGAAGAAATATATTAGCATTTTAGCAGACTAAAAAGAAAGCATGGATGTTATTTCTTTTTTTAAGTATAAATTAGAGTTTTCCCTTTTGTTGGACATAAGATTTTAAATGCATATATACATCGTACTTACACAAGCAATTACAAGAGTTACAACTTTAGATCTCACCAGATAGCTCACTGTTTTCTGTTTCAGGACCTTAAAGCAGAAGTGTTGGCTGGAATTG
>NW_007124153.1:0-442 GCF_000164805.1 Carlito syrichta
GCATGAGCATGGGATATTTTTCTACTTGTTCGTGTCATCTTTGATTTCTTTCAGCAGTGTTTTGTAATTTTCATTGTAAAGGTCTTTCACGTCTCTGGTTAGGAAGATGCCAAGGTATTTCATTTTTTTGTGGTATTGTGAATGGAATTGTGTTTTTTATTTGGGTTTCTGTTTGTTTATTATTGGTGTAGATAAATGTGATTGTTTTTTGTACATTTATTTTGTATCCTGAGACTTTGCCGAAGGCCTTTATCAATGTAATGAGGCTTTTGACAGATTCTCTTGGGATTTCAAGGTACACAATCATATCATCTGCATAGAGAGATAACTTGACTTCCTCTTTTCCTATTTGAATACCTCTGGTTGCCTCCTCTTCTCTGATTGCTCTAACCAGGACTTCCAATACTATGTTGAACAGGAGGGGTGACAGTGAGCATCCTTG
>NW_007124154.1:0-687 GCF_000164805.1 Carlito syrichta
TTTAATGATTTTTTGTGACCTGTGTATATTAATAGACTCTATTTTTCTTTTGTTTTTTCTGGAGATGTTAATCATTAACTACAAAATTATAAGTGCATATTTGTTGTAGATATATTAGTCTCCTTGCTCTTCTGCCAAAGGTAATCTCAAATCATGGTCTGAAAAATTACTCCTCATCTGGGAACTATAGGAGTTAGAGCATCCTTATTTTTTAATATCCAAAAATATTCATTCTATTTAAATAATTCTTTTGAGAAAAATTCCATTAGTAATATTTTATGTGTTGATTTCAAAATTATTCTGTTCCTTCATTTGTGTTCCTTAACTTTAGTCGAATAAAAACAGAACTTCAACTGGCAAAGAAGCTGTATCTATTTCTCTCAAGGTTAATATTAAGGGCATATCACAAGTTCTATTTGATAAACTGACTACCAAAAGTTATTAAATCTAAAAGTTTTCTAATGTAAGCTCCAGATAAGGAGATTCTTGGCATACATGAATTAACAATTTTTAAAAACTTTTTAATCTAGTGGCCTCAACTTACTAACTTAAATATTTCATTTAACTGAAGTATTTGAAAATGACAGAAAAATGACTGATCATTAAACTGAATTTGGCTAAATCAAGCAGAGGGAGCAGACCATTTCCAGTACTGAGCAGCTGCTGATATCAAATATGAAGGGAGGG
>NW_007124155.1:0-694 GCF_000164805.1 Carlito syrichta
CTTCTACAGTTTCAGACTATAGTATAACATTTGCTGCTAGTTTTAGATGTCTTCTTTAAGTTAAGAAAGTTCCCAATTATATCTAGTTTCTAAGCTATGCTGTCTTTCTAAAAACTTTTACCATTTGTTAATGATAATTTTATTCAAATGTTTTTTAACTATTAAAATAATTACAAAATATTTCTCATTAATATACTAACATGATGACATACATTAGATATTTTCTAATCCCTAATCATTCCTGCAATTTAAGATATCTATTTAATCATGAAGCATTTTTATGTATACACTATTGAATTTGATTTTCATTTAAGGTTTGTATATCTGTGATTATAAGTGAGGTTGGCTTTATATTTCTTTCATTCTCTCCTTGTCTTGTTTTGGTTTCAAAATTAGATTAGGTTCATTGAATAAGTTAGGCAGCAAACTCTCTTTTTATTGTTTGTATATGTCAGTTCCATAGATGTTTAATAAATGTCACATATAAAACCATCTAAGCCTACTGTTTTGTTTGCAGTTTGTTGGGATAGGGTACATATTTTTTACAAATAAAACAAAGCAAATATTTTTTACTTGAAGTCTTAATTTATTTCTTTTACTTACTTTTTTCCAAAGTCCCTCTAAGTATTAGACATATGCCAAATAATTCTTATACCCTTATATTCAAGATATCTCATGTAAATAGCACAATTTA
>NW_007124156.1:0-750 GCF_000164805.1 Carlito syrichta
CACAAGCTGACTTAAATAGTTAGCTGTGTAACTAGCTAGCTGACATAACCAGCTAGCTAACTGGTTAGCTTACCCGTTATTGAATGTGCTAGCTAACTGACATAATCATCTGACTTATCTCATTAGCTAACGAGCTTCCCAGGTTGCTCAAGCAGCTGACCTAACTCGTTAGCTAACTAGCTAGGTAACTGACTCATCCAGCTGATTTAACTCGTTAGGTAACTAGCTAGCTAGCCTAATCAACCAGCTGACTCAACCCATTTGCTAACTAGCTAGCTAGATGACTCAACCAGCTGACTTAACCAGTTACTTAACTAGCTAACTACCAGACTCAACCATTTGCTAACTAGCTAGCTAGCTGTCTTAACCAGCTGACTTAATTAGAAAGTTGACTTAACTAACTGAATTAAGTAGGTGATTTAACTACTTAGCTAGCTGACTTAACTGACTGACTTAACTAGTTTGCTAACTTTCTTAAATACCTGAAAAAAATAGTTAGCTAACTATATAACTAGCTGAATAAATAGCTAACTTAACAAATTAGCTAACTAGTTAGGTAGCAGACTTAAGTAGCTAACTGGTTAGATAGTTGACTTAGCTAGCTGACTTATCTAGTTGGATAACAAGATAGCTAGCTGACTTAACGAGTTGATTAATGAGATAGCTACCTGTATTAACTAGTTGATGAACTAGTTAACTCGTTGGCTTAACTAGTTATTTAACGAGTTTGCTAGTGACTTAACTTGGTTG
>NW_007124157.1:0-681 GCF_000164805.1 Carlito syrichta
ATAACAATCAAAGAAATTGACTACGTAATAAGAAAGCTTCCTACAAAAAAAAGCCCTGGTCCTGATGGCTTTCCAGCAGAATTCTACAAGACATTCAAGGAGGAGCTGATACCAATCCTACTGAAGGTATTCCAGGCAATTGAAAAAGATGGAACTCTCCCCAAATCATTTTATGAAGCCAACATCACATTAATACCCAAGCCAGGTAAAGATCCAACAAAGAAAGAGAACTACAGGCCAATATCTTTGATGAACATAGATGCTAAAATTCTCAACAAAATCCTAGCAAAGGGGATTCAGCAATACATCTCAAAAATCATCCACCATGACCAAGTAGGCTTCATTCCTGGCATGCAAGGCTGGTTTAACATTCGTAAAACCATAAATGTAATTAAATACATCAACAGATGTCAAAACAAAAACCACATGATCATATCATTAGATGCAGAAAAAGCTTTTGATAAAATCCAGCACCCCTTCTTGATAAAAACCGTTGAACATCTAGGCATACGGGGAACATACCTCAAAATAGTAAAAGCCATCTATGAGAAACCCACAGCCAGCATACTCCTAAATGGACAAAAATTGGAACCAATTCTCCTGAAAACTGGAACTAGACAAGGATGCCCACTCTCTCCCCTCCTGTTCAACATAGTATTGGAAGTCCTGGCTAGAGCAATC
>NW_007124158.1:0-755 GCF_000164805.1 Carlito syrichta
CTAAGTCAGCTGGCTAGACAGCAGGCTAGCTAGATAAATCACCTAGTTAATTCAGTTGGATAGCCAGCTGGCTAGCTATGTAGCTATCTACTTAATTCAACTGGCTAGAAAACCAGTCAGCTAGTTAAGACACCTAGTCAAGTCACCTGGCTAGCCAGCTGACTGGCTAGTTAGTGACCTAGTTAAGTCATTTGGATGGTCAGCTAGCTAGCTAATTAAGTTAGCTAGTTAAGTCAGCTGGCTATCCAGGTGGCTAGAGAGCTAGAGCACTAGTTAAGTAAGCTGACAATTCAACTGGATATCTAGTTAAATCAGCTAGTTTAGTCACCTGGCTGGCAAGCTGCCTAGCTCGTTAATCAACTAGTTAAGTTAGGTGTCTAAACAGCTGGATAGCTAGTTAAGTCACCTCATGAAGTCAGTTGGCTAGCCGTTTCCCTGGCTAGTTAAAAAGCTAGTTAATTCAGATTGCCAGATAGCAGGCTAGCTAGTTATTTCAGCTAGTTTAGTCAGCTGGCTAGCTAGGTAGCTAGCTAGTTAAGTCAGCTAGTTATGTCAGCTAGCTAGCTTAAGTCAGCTAGTTAAGATGGCTTTCTAGCAATATATCTAGCTATATAGCTAGCTAGTTATTTCAGCTAGTAAATTCAGCTGGTTAGCTAAGCAGCTAGCTAGTTAAGTCAGCTAGTTAACTCAGTTGGCTAGCTAGTTAAGTCAACAATTTAAGTCAGATGGCTAGCCAGCTGCATAGCTGGTGAGCT
>NW_007124159.1:0-552 GCF_000164805.1 Carlito syrichta
GTAGTGGTGCATTCACGGCCAGTGCAGCCTTGACCTGCAGGGCTCAGGTGATTCTTCTACCTCAGTCTTTCAAGTAGCTGGAACTACAGACACAAACAACCACATCCAGCTAGGTTTTGTGATTTATTGCAGAGACGGGGTCTCTACTTGTCCAAGCTGGTCTCAAATCAGCGAGCTCCTGCAGTCCTCGACTCAGCCTCCCAAAGTGCTATAATTACAGACTGGGCAACCTCCTCCAACTGTTACAATTTATAAAATTGACTTTATTGGGCAAATATGTTTAAATGAAAACTGGGAGACTATAAGTCAACAAGCTTTTTGACTTTCTTTTGTCATTTAAACCAGGTGAGCGGGGCTCAGTGGCTCAGCCTGTAATCCCACACCTTGGGAGGCTGAGGTGAGTGGATTGCATGAGCCCGCGGGTTTGAGACCCACATGGGCAACTTGGTGAGACCTCATCTCTACAATAAATCAAAAAATTAGCCGGGTGTGGTAGCGCATGCCTGTAGTTCCAGCTACTTGGAAGGCTGAGGTGGAAGGATCGCCGGCCCA
>NW_007124160.1:0-535 GCF_000164805.1 Carlito syrichta
GGGTGGAAGTAATAAGGCTGAGTAATGAGGCTGTGGAAGTAATGAGGCTGAGAACATGGTGAGGCCCAGCTTGCAGGATGAGCAACAGGAGAGGAGGGAATGGAACAGAGACTGGTGGAAATCTGTCTCCTCACATATTCTGCAGAATATGATTGAGGCGTGCATGTGACAACTCGTCTCAGGCCAGAGAAAGAACTGCCCAAGAGGAATAGCAGAAAAAAGACACATAAATTACACTACCAGGAAGAGTACCTATTCCCACCAGCCAAACTCTGAAAGCTTAAGGCTCAGGGGACACTGAATACACAGAAGTGTCAGAAATACTCAGGCCTAGGTTAAATGCTGCTACCAGCCTGCTGAATAAAGACTGAAAGCAACACCCAGAAGGATCAAAAGGTTTATTGGTCACTTAACCAAACCCCAGAACAAAGTTCAAGAATATTTACAGAAATTCAAAAGTTCAGAGGTCCAACAAGATAAAACTCACAATTCACAAAGTTTAACAATGAAAATTAATATGTTGCTATGTGCTGTG
>NW_007124161.1:0-626 GCF_000164805.1 Carlito syrichta
TGAGGAAGAAGACATACATAAGTCTTGATTGCATTTAGCTGAAGATTTCCTTTCTTGGGGAGCACAGCAAAAGTGTCGCTCATGCTGTGATCTGGAATGAGCTGCCCTCAGCAGGGTGAATCTGCATCAGATAATTTTTTTCCCATTGAGATGGTGTTTCCTAATGATATTCTGTTATTGAAAATAGTTAGCAGCAGACCAAGAGGACCAAGAAAGGCATACCCGGCTTTAATCCTCTCCTGAATGGCAGCCCCCAAAACTCTAAATAATTTAACAAAAGGCTTAAGTTTTGACAGCATAAGAGCGGCATGTGCAGAAAGAAACTTCCAGCAGGTGAAGAGGTGCTCAGTGACGGGAACCTGGCTCGACCTCCTGCTCCTGTGACATGCTCCTTCCTTTTTCCTCCCTTGGATCTTTCTCTGCCAGAAAACACTAGTCATAGTGGCTTTCGGCACCCCTGTCAGGAGTTTGTTTTATAATTTAAAAGATTAAAGTTGAAAGGCACCTTGAGAGAAGGGCTGCCAGCAGTCCCTGTATGTCCCTGAATCTCTACCTGGGGACCAGATCGTCTGTGTGGATCGGGGCCCCCTGCACACTGTGCCCGGTCAGCGGGAGTGTGTGGGCTG
>NW_007124162.1:0-753 GCF_000164805.1 Carlito syrichta
AGGAAAGCTGTTTCCCCTAGGGCTAAGATTAGAAACTAAATTACACGATAGTTTTGTGGCCCTACCCCTAGCCAGGCAGAACGTTTTCTTTTGTTTCGTTAATTACCAAAACTCTGTCTGCTTCAGCCCATGGCCGCCATCTTGGCAGCCCTGCATTTCCTTGTTCAAGAGTGTGACAGCTACTATTTGATTTTTAGAGTAGACTTGTTAGGATAAAATATATACACTCATAGTTGCCTAAATTTATGCTTGCTGTTTTGTTTCCTTTTGCTACATTATTCAAATATAATATTGCTATACAATTTATAAAAGAATTAATGATGAGGTATCAGCTTAATAGGATATAGCATAGTATTAAAGTCCAATCACTAGATCATATAAAAATTAAAGTTTAGACATATGAAACATATGAATTATAGTAAAGTTTTGTAGTTTAAGAATAAGTTTTAACTGAGTTATAAGGCATTACGTTAAATCATAATAGGTTAATAGTATAACTGACAGTTAAGTCATTTAACTAAACTTATAGATTATAGTATAGAGTTAAGTTGATAATATTAATCGTTAAAAATATTGGGAGTCAGTGAACTTGGATTGAACCTAGAGTTAACTTAGAAAAGTTTTTTGTATTAATCAGGGGATAGAACAAAGAGTATAATATGAATGATTCATTGAACATTATGGAAAACACTTTGAACGATTTGTATTGAAATTGTGCACCTGTGACCTTAATGTAAGCACGGCAGGCATCAT
>NW_007124163.1:0-339 GCF_000164805.1 Carlito syrichta
GTGACTTCAATCAATAACGAGCCTCTGCAAGAATAGTGTGCAAGCATAACTTAGACCATGAACAGCAGAACACTCATTATGGTTTCCATGGACTTGCTTATTTCATTTGTAGTGAACATGGCCATGAAAATTCTGGTGTTGGCAACCCCTTTGGGTCTGTGGGAGCTTTAATGTCCTCTCAGTAAATACTGCTTTCAAAAAAAAGAAAAGAAAAGAAAATTCTGGTGAACACAGTGGTTGTTTTTCTTTTGGATGAGTCATTGATATCCTGACTGACAAATTAATATAGTTGCAATGGAACAGGCAAAGCTAATCATGAACCCAACTGTAAATTTTTTT
>NW_007124164.1:0-420 GCF_000164805.1 Carlito syrichta
TCCAGAATTCTTACTATGGGATAAGACCTATATTGAGAGGAATCTTGATGAGGAAATTAAAGTGTATTAAGTGTTCCTTACTGTGTGGCAATCATGGCCACGGAACCAAATATTTTAAAGATTACTGAATAGCATAATTTTCTCAACATCTCTATAAATTATACAATGTTATCTCATAATTAGGTATACTAAATAAATAAATTGAATAATGCCACATAGCTGACCCAGGATTTTTTTTTAAATTAGTGCTTAGGATTCAATATACCTAATTCTAATTCTATAGTTGGGGGGTGTCTTTCCCCCCAACTATACCATAAATTATTAACTATGGTCATACAATTGTCTTCAACGTTTTCTAATAGCTTAGGAAATTCATTAAACTACTTTATTTGATTTCTATAATACTTTGGCATTTAATTA
>NW_007124165.1:0-432 GCF_000164805.1 Carlito syrichta
CTCCTTCGATCTGTCCTTTTTTTATGGCTGCATAATATTCCTCTGTGTATATATGACATTTATTTTATCCATTACAGCTTTGCTGGGCAACATGGTTGGTACCTTTTTTCTTTTTTGCAATTGTGATTACAGTTGCAAAAAACATACTGGTGCTGGTATCTTTTTGGTAAAATTTTTGAGTTCCCCTAGGAATATTTTCAACCGGGGAATTACTGCGTCACCTGGTAGGTCAAGATCTTCTCCTTTTACAAACAACCACACAGTTTTCCAAAGATGATGCTCTTCTTTTCAGTTCACATGCAGTGTAGAAGCATTTATTTCTTCCCAAATTCTGACCTGCATCTGTTATTGTTTGTTTTATTAATGATGGTCAGTCTTACAGGGGGTATGTGGAATTTCAAAGAGGTTTCATTTCCATTTCTTTGATGATGA
>NW_007124166.1:0-627 GCF_000164805.1 Carlito syrichta
CGCCTGAAAATGATAAGACCCACGACTCGTTATCCCCTGGAGAACTGGCCATATACATGACCTGGCTCTATCCTCTTCCTGATGCCTTTACTCCTGGATTGGCCTCCTTCTCTCCCAGCTAGGTTCCAGTAGTCTGAATTCAGTTTTCCATCTAAGACTGAAAAGTCTTTTGGCTAAAGCCAAGTAGCTCATAAGCTGATTCTAAAGAATCAGAAAACAGTCTTCTTTATCTTCCTACACCATACTCATAACTGGGACCTGTGATTGGTCATGTTTTTCTTCCACAGCCACTGGATGCTAGAGTCCAGCATCTTAACTTTAGAAGCAAAGGCATAATGGGCAATCTACTCTTTGTTTCTGTCCCTGTCCTCTCTTCTACTCCCCTGAATGGCTGCAGACTTGATTTTATAAGAATATACCTTGTCATTGGTTCCCTTTTCTTCAACTCACTACTATCTTTTCTCTTTTTAACCAAAATTGAGCTGGGTACAATGTGGAAACACAGTCCCACTGAATGGTTCAGTTCCTCTGAATAACAACATGAGGAAGCTTTCCACAGGAGCAAGGAGGATTTGCTAAGGCTAACTAAACGTTACAGAGGAAGGTTGGAGATGTGCTCCTGGTGCC
>NW_007124167.1:0-479 GCF_000164805.1 Carlito syrichta
CAATATCTGTCGGGGGATGGGAAAACACTTCTTATCTACAGGGTGCCTGAATGAAACGTCATTGTACACCTAAACCTTAACTGTACCCCACAAAACCATAATAAAAAATACTGATTAATGGAATAAAAAAAAGGTAAAAAAAAAAAGAATTCAGGCCAAGGTTACTTGTTCACACTTTGTAAAGGAGATTTACTGGATTTCTTGAGCAGTACAAAAGCCCTGAATGACAGAACAGAATGAGTCTTATGAAGGGTGCCCAGAAGAGTTGCATCATATTTCTACCGAAGTCATTGTAATCAAACTGCAGCCATGCATCCCATGACAATGTTTCAGTCAACAATAGAGCACATATAAAACAGTGGTCCCATAAGATTATAATAGAGCTGAAAATTTTCTATTGCTTAATGAATCACAGACTCTTTTTTATTATAAAAATGTGGGGGACAATTCAGGGTTGGGTATACGAACGTTGATTATGC
>NW_007124168.1:0-416 GCF_000164805.1 Carlito syrichta
CTAGTTGGCTAATCAGATACTAGCTGACTTAAGGAGTTGTTTAATGAGTTATATAACTGTTCTAACTAGTTGGTAAACGGGTTAAATAGCTGACTTAACTAGTTGGTTACCGAGTTAGCTAAGTGACTTAACTTGTAGGCTGACTAGTCAGCTGAATATTTAGCTGGTTTAACACGTTGGCTGACTACTCGGCCACTTGTTAGCTGGGTTAACAAGCTGGCCGACTATTCGGTTGACTATTTAGCAGGGTTAACTAGTTGACTGACGAGTTGGCCCCCTAGTTAGCTTGGTTAAGTAGTTGGTTGGCTGGTTTGCTGACCTAACTAGTCGGCCGACTAGTTGGCCGACTACTTATCTGACCTAACTAGTCTGCTGACTAATTATCTGACCTAACTTCTCAGCTGACAAGTTGGCCC
>NW_007124169.1:0-728 GCF_000164805.1 Carlito syrichta
GGGTCACCAACACTTTTCTTTTTGAGTTGGAGTCTCACTCTGTCACCCAGACTGGAGTGCAGCGGCCGCTCCCGGCCACCGCAGCCTCTAACTGCTGGGCTCTGGCAACCCTTCCGCCTCAGCCTTCCAAGTAGTTGGAGTTACAGGCATGCACTACCACACCTGGCTGATTTTTGGATGTATCGTAGAGATGAGGTCTTCTGCCTAGGCGGGTCTCGAACCCGCAGGCTCAGGCGCTCACAAACTTATTATTATAATGAAGCAAGTGTCGCGATCGGGCACTTTTCTTCAATGAATTCTACTCTGGGAATAAGTGTGCCTGTTGCAGCTGATTCAAATCTTTTCATTTGCTCTTCTTCTGCCCCTCATGAGGCTGACATTTGCGAGTACAGAGGCAAGCAAGCTTCTCTGTGAAATGACTCACTGCTATTGAACTCTGATCACCCTTTTATATTTATAAAGTTTTGCGAGTCACATTTCAAATGGGAAAAATATCAAGAATGGAATTTAATTGTTAATTTATTCGTGGTGGTTGCAGGCAATGGCTCCCCAGTCATGAAAGGTGTGTGAACCTGGGTGCTCCTCAAAGCTGGGCTAAGTCAGTCTCAGCTAATCAAAAAGGACTCTTTGGGGAATCATTTCTTCACTGCTCCCCGTACCTTACATGTCTTTTATCTTTGCATGCATTTAATTAAAGTGTTTCCAACTCCACTCCCTGCACAAACGTC
>NW_007124170.1:0-666 GCF_000164805.1 Carlito syrichta
CCTTAAAATATAGCCTTCTACGATATAAACCCACAACCAACATATTATTAAACAGACAGAAATTGGAAGTGTTTCCCCTGAAAACTGAAACAAGGCAAGACTGCACTCTCACCCATCCTGTTCAACATAGTGTTGGGAGTCCTAGTTAGAGCAATTAGTCCAGTGAAAGAAATCAGGGGTATCCAAATAGGAAAAGAGGAAGTTGTTACCTCTCTTTTCTAACAATATGATCCTCTACCTCAAAAATCCAAGAGAAACTTTTAAAAACCTCCTTGCACTGAAAAAGGATTAGCAGTCTCTGGGCACAAAATCAATGTGCAAAAGATACTTGTATTCATATACACCAACAACAAACAGGCAAAGAACCAAATAAAAGGCACAATCCCATTCACAGTCACTACCAAAAAAAAAAAAAAAGAAAATAAATAAATAAATAAATAAAAAGAAATACTTGAACATCTTCCTAATCAGAAGTGAAAGACCTTCACAATGAAAACTACAAAACACTACTCAGAGAAAACCAAGAAGACACAAACAAATGGAAAAATATTCCATGTTTATGAATAGGAAGAATCAATATTGTTAAGATGTTTATTCTACCCAAGGCAGTCTACAGATTCAGCGCAATACCCATTAAATTACCAATGTCATTCTTCTAAAACCTGG
>NW_007124171.1:0-721 GCF_000164805.1 Carlito syrichta
CAGCTTTCAGATGGAGCATCTGATAGCCATCCCATCTCCCCCGATCAAAGAAAAAAAAGGGGGCAGCCCCCTCGGGTCCCCTACTGCTGTGGGAAATTTTCTGTGCTCTCAATAAATCCTGCTTTCTTTAAAAAAAAGAAAACAGAAAGAAAGAAAAGGACAAGGTAACCACTGGGAGAGGGAGGAGGATGGCAGAATAGAGAGGAAAGGATGTGGAAGGAAGAGATTTGGAAGGGAAAGGGTCATCAAAATGACCTGGGAGGTTTGCAAATCGCCTGTTCATCCCTCACACTTAAATTGTTGAGATGTCACAACACAAGGAGCAACTGAAACTCACTGCTATGTATGCTAACATAGATGCTAGAATGTTCTTTCTGATGTGAGCATACTAGAGTTCCTGGAGTTCCCATCAAGGAACTCTCTTCCACCTTTAGCATCCAGAACTTATCACAATGACTGTCAGCATTCCCCATCTTGGTTTCCTCCCCTGTCCCTCCTTCCTGCTACAGTGCCAACCCGACGGGGCCCCACCACCCTCTACTAGAGCAAGTCTGCACCTGGGCTGCACATTAAAGTCACAAAAAGAGGTTTCACAACAGGGGCCTGGTTCCCATTCCCAGAAGTTGATTTAGTTATCCTAGGACATGGTCAGGCATCCAGATTTTTTAAAGCCCTGGGAGACTGTAACAGACAACCTGCACTGTGAGCATCACACGACTGA
>NW_007124172.1:0-605 GCF_000164805.1 Carlito syrichta
TCTCACTAAGTTGCCAAGGCTGGTCTTGAACTCGTGGGCTCAACCAGTCCCTCTGCCTCAGCCTCCCGAGTAGTTCAGATCACAGGTATAAGCCACCACACTCAGTTAATTTTGATTTTTTTGTGGAGATGAGGTCTCACTATGTTGCTCCAGCTGGTCTCGAACTCCTGGCCTCATGCAATCCTCCAGCCCAGGCCTCGCACAGGACTGGGATGACAAGCATGAGCCACCATGCCCCCTGAGCTGGCATGTAGTAGGTGTTCAATGTTTGTGATCAAGTTAGAAACAGATGTGAGGCCAGCAGGGAGCTAGGACTGGCAGGAATTCCAGTGGGGAGGAGAAGACACAAGTTTGGAGCAAAGAGGGTACACAATGTGAGGACCGTGGGGACGGATCCGGAGTGGATCACAGCAGCCCTCTGGCATTCAAGTCACAAGCGACATCACCCAGATGTGATCACAGGGCAGAAGACGGGGTGGGGTGCCGGTCGTGGGGCTCACCATCTGCTGCAGGTCCTGGATGATGACGCGGATGACCAGCATGTTGCCCTGTTTCTCCATCCTGTCACCACCCGAATTCTCCTCGGTGGCTCAGATCATGTTGTA
>NW_007124173.1:0-553 GCF_000164805.1 Carlito syrichta
GTCTCTACAATAAGTCAAAAGAATTAGCTGAGTGTGGTGGTCTGTGCCTGTATTTTCAGCTACTTGAAGGCTGGGGCAGAAAGATCACCTGAGTCCAGCAGGTCAAGGCTGTGGTGGCTGTGAGTGTGCCACTGCACTCCAGCCTGAATGACAGAGTGAGACTCCAACTAAAAAAAAGTATATATAAATATATATTTCTTATATTTATTTTATTTTATATATATTATATGTATATTTATTATATATAGTGTGTATATATCTCTCTAATCTGATTACTTCACTTACTACCTCTATCTCCTAAGTCAAAACCCCAACTTTCTTCCCTAAACTATTTGTTTTTTCTCACAAGTGTTTCCTGGAAAGTAGCTGGAATGGCTTTTTAGAAATGTAAGTTAGGTCATGGCATTTCCTTGTTTTAGCAGAGTATCCCATCATCCTCATGATGAAAGCTTAACTCCTTACCATAGCCTGGATAGCTTTCCCTCTTAGCCTTCTTTTCTTTGCTTTGGTTTGCTTCTCTCTTTTCTTTTCTTTTTCTTTTTTTTTTTTTTGA
>NW_007124174.1:0-435 GCF_000164805.1 Carlito syrichta
CTCGCCCACAGTTTGAAGTAAAGGAACACTCTGATTCTGTACTCCAACCTCTATCACCTTCTGCTGAACACAAGAACCAGAACTTGCACACATACACGGCACCGCTTCTGGATTTGGGGACTGCCGGGCGCCAATACTCCAAGGACAGGCGAGCTCACCAGCCACTCCTCCGGAGACCCTGGTGGCCCTGCCTGGCGGGAGCCACGTGCGGGGAGTGGAGCGTTACAGCCCGCCTGTCCCCGCCATCCGCCTGTCCCCACCCCGGCAGGGCCCGCTCCCTGCCCGCTCTGGGCACCCAGAGGTGAGCGCCTCTCCCCCTATGGGAGCCAGAGACATTGGGCGAAGGACTTTCCGGCAGGAGCGGCGCGCTGGGCACTCCCGTCCCCTCACGTGACACCTGCCTGCATGCACACGTGACCGCGCCCGGCCACCCTG
>NW_007124175.1:0-395 GCF_000164805.1 Carlito syrichta
CTATCTGATCCCAAACCAGGTGAAGTGAGGATCATTGGGAGGCCCAAACTTCACCTGTATGATGACCACTTATGAACCTAATCCTGAATTGTACCCCACAACTTTAAAGTATAAACAAATAAAATTTTTAAAAGAATGCACATACCTTCAAACACACATCATAAATACAAGCATATGGTCTCTGGCCCCAAGATTGAATTAAAGGCGAGACTATTGGACCACTACAAACACCTGCATCTTATTAGATTATGATTATGTGAAATTAAGGACATTTAACATAATTATTCTTTTTTTTTTTTAGTTGGAGTCTCACTCTGTCACCCAGACTGGAGTGCAGTGGCCACTCCCGGCCAGCGCAGCCTCGACCTGCTGGGCTCCAGCGATCATTCCGCCTC
>NW_007124176.1:0-592 GCF_000164805.1 Carlito syrichta
CGCCAATTGCCTTCCCACAGCATTATAATTGTTCAAGGTCACCTTATGAGTGAGAACATATGGAACTCAGTTCTTTGTTTCTGTGGTAAATCACTGAGTATGATCAACTCCAAATCCATCCAATTTGCTGTAAGTTTTATATATTTGTTCTTCTTTATGACTGCATAATATTCCATTGTGTATATGTACCATTAAAAAAAAAATCTAGTCCGCTTTGATGGGCAACAAGGTTGGTTCCATGTTTTTGCTATTGTGAATAGAGCTGCAGCAAACATACCTGTGTAGGTATCTTTTTTGTAGAATGATTTGGGTTCCTCCAGGTATATTCCCACTATGGGTCATATGGAAGGTCAACTTTCAGTTCCTTCAGAAATTGCCACACTGTATTCCAAAGAGTTTGTATTAGTCTGCATTCCCACCAGCAGCGTAGAAGTGTTGCTTTTTCTCCACATTCTCACCAGCATCTATTGTTGTTTGTTTTATTAATGATGGACATTCTTACAGGGGTTAGGTGGTATCTCAATGTGGTTTTGATTTGTATTTCTCTGATGATGAGTGAGGCTGATCACTTTTTTCATGTGTCTGTTGATCA
>NW_007124177.1:0-790 GCF_000164805.1 Carlito syrichta
CCTGAGCCACCAGGTCCCCTTGCTACCGCTGGGAGTCTGAGCTGTGGAAGACAAGAGTCTTTGCTCTCAGTAAGCACTCCCTGGCGGTAAACTCTGTCCACCCCAGGCAATATGCAGGGCCTGTGTTCTCCTGTTGCCTGGGAAACCTTCCCTTTGATTTGCTGGTCATACTGAAAATTGACTGAGGCTCCCCTGGTTGCAGAATAACTTTCAGTCAAACTTAATTAAGGGAAGACCAGTCATTTTTATCTCGAGTTTTCTCTCAGGCAGTGTTTTTCTTCTAATTGGAACTTGAGAACATCCCCCGATCAGTGACGCCTTGGGCTACAGAGCAGTGGCCATTCCTGGCAACCTGACAGGCACCTCCAGGAGAGGTACAGGCCCGTCCATGGGTTCATTTGCAGAGGATGCACTAAATCACTCCCATCCTGGCCATGGAGAGGCTCCCAGGTTTTACTTTTAGAAGGATTCTGACATTTCCAAATGGCCCCATTGGCCAGGACTATAGATGACAACATCTTGGCAAACACTTGTGCATAATGCCCCATGGCATCACTGGCCAGTTGGCAGCTCCTGACTCCAGGAATCTGCCTGTGTGTCTGCCTGCTGGTGACCTCCCAACATGGCGGGACAGAAGGACCTGACTGTCTAAAGAGGAGCCCTAGGTTGAAATTATGTCCTTTCTCAGTGTGGCTTTAGAGGCAGGAGAGTTTGCACTGATGAACATAACCGAGCATTTCAGAGACTGTGAGTTACCTGGGGTGCCAGCTGCCGGGGCCTGTCATATCAC
>NW_007124178.1:0-578 GCF_000164805.1 Carlito syrichta
CATAAAGACATGTTATGGACTTCTCTAATTTGGGGGGAACACTCTTTTCAGCATATGAGAATAAAAGCTAAATTCTAAATACCTACTTTCTTTCGTGTATTTTTACTTGTACTTAGGAATAAACTAGGTTAGTTAGGCAAGGGTTTGGAGCAATCAGCACCATGAGATAGCATCTTGGAGCACTCTGCCAGATGGAGCCCACAGTAATATACCTGGTCTGACATCTAGAGGTGCCAACTAAGAAGGACAGTCCTGAATTAAGTGGTGATAGAACACCTGTGATAAAGGCAAGTTGAATTTTCCAGATATAAGAGATATTTAAATTATAGATTATCTGTTATAACTGCAGTCACCTTCAAAAACCCTCCTGCCCTTTCCCCAGTGGCTCCATTTCTCACGTGGATTTTCCCCACCCAGCAGACTTGACCATCTAGCCTAAGTATAGTAGATATGTATAAAGTTTGCTCTGAAAATAAAGTCTACTTCTACATCCAGGCAAGTAATGACTTGATACTTGCCCTCCACTGTAATTTTGTTAGATTGTGGCTCTAGTCAGCTTTTTGTATAATTTTTTTTTT
>NW_007124179.1:0-484 GCF_000164805.1 Carlito syrichta
AAACTAGGGGACTTTCAGCAATAAAATGTCTTTTCTCATAGTTTTGGAGGCCAGAAGTCTGAAACCAGTATCAAGGTATCAGGCTGTGCTCTCTCTGGAGACTCTAGGAGATGATCTTCTCTCTCCTCTTTCAATTTTTACTGGCTGCTGCCATTCCATGGCTTGTCATTTCATCACTCCAGTCTTCAAAGCCAGTATCTCCAAATCTCTGCTCTTTCTATGCATCACCTTTTTCTCCGTGTTAGTATCAAATCTCCTTCTGTTTCCCTTTTATAACAATACATGTAAGCATTTAAAGCTCACTTGGATAAAACAATATAATCTCCTCATCTCAAAATCTTTAATTTAATCACACCTGCAAAGACAGATCTTCCTCCCTTTTTTGTTATATACAGCACCATTCACAACTTTCAGGAATTAGTTGATAAATTTATTTTGGGGACTATTTCTCAATTTACCACAGATGGTATTGACTGATAATTTT
>NW_007124180.1:0-394 GCF_000164805.1 Carlito syrichta
CGTTCCGGATCTCCTTGCTGATTTTTTGTCCTGATGATCTGTCTAGGGTTGTAAGTGGGGTATTAAAGTCCCCAGTTATGATAGTGGTAGAGTCGATATCTTTCTTTAGTTTTCCAAGAAGTTGCTTTATGAAAGTTGGCACACCTATGTTGGGTGCATATATGTTTAGGATAGATATTTCTTGTTGATGGATTGAGCCTTTTATCATTATGTAGTGGCCTTCTGTATCTTTTTTGATTTTTAATAGCTTGAAGGGTATTTTGTCTGAAATTAAGATCGCTACTCCTCCTTTCTTTTGTATTCCGTTCACCTGAAAGTTTGTTTCCCATCCTCTTACTTTGAGTCTGTGGGTGTCCTTTCTAGTGAGGTGAGTCTCTTGAAAGCATAGATTGTT
>NW_007124180.1:1380-7147 GCF_000164805.1 Carlito syrichta
CCTATATTCTTCTTTGGTTTTTTTTCATTTGTGCGTTTTTTTCCCCCTCTCTACTTTTTCCTTTCCCTCCATGTCACCGTCTTCTTTAATTCTGTTATTCAGGGGTAAAGGGATTGGTTTTACTTCTGTTTGTTCAACCTCCTATTCTTTATGTATGTCCTCTTACTTTGTTCAGTTCTGAAGTTGCACTGTAGGTTGGAGGTGGTCCTTTTTGCAGTTTTGAGATGTATTTAAGGGGAGAGCTGTGATGCAAAATCTGTCTGCAGGTCCTGGTATTCGCTGACAGGCGTGTGGATAATGTGGAAACCACTCCCCACTGCCCTGGAATCTGTCCGTGCAGTGGGGCTGTAGGTTTACTCCCTGAAATAAAATGTGGTTAGCAGAGGGGAGAGAATGGAGCAGATAGTAGGTTGAAGAGGTGAGTAGAGAGATAGAGGAGTAAGGGGGGAAACAAACGAGTGTGCCAACAAATAGAGAGAGAGGCCTATACTGAAAGAGATAAAAACAATAGACCACAGCTACAGTCGAACCAACTCTCAACAAACAAAAATAAAACATATAGTGATGCTAATATACAAGCTAACCAACCACCTTGTTAATGTGCTGTTCCTCTATACAAAGATATGGTTTACAGAGAGAAGAAAAGGAAAAGGAAAAAAGAAAAAAGGGAACAATACAGTAGGAATAGAATTAAGTCATTAAACTGATAGAATCAATGAAGCACACTCTGAGACCTTTCGTTTAAGTCCAATGTCCTTTCAGGCCTGATTTCTAGTTTTCTTTTCAAGCTGGTAAATTAGCTTGCAGTTAGAGTCAATTGCCCCTGATCTGCTGTGAAGGACAGTTCAGATTAACCTTCCTTCAGCAGTTTGGTCTATGTCTTTATCAAGCTTGTTTCTCCCGTTTCGGTGTTGTTACCTTGAATCGCCAGCAGGTGGTGCTATCTCAGCTGCTCGCCCCAGAGGGGGTGGGGCCGGACAGGAACAAGATGGCTGCCTGCCTCCGAGCAGGCAACAGGAGCCCCATGTGGGACGTGGGACGGGCAGGACAGTCTCGGATGCAGGATAGGTGGCAGCGATCCCAGCAGATCTTCCCTGAAGTGGTTCATTGTGGATCTCCTCAGGCCGCGTGGTGCGATATGCTACCCCTCCCAGAGGCCGCAGCGGCGGTGGTGACGGCGACGGCAGCGGCAGTGGCAGTGGGGGGAGGAGCGGCGGCGGCGGCGGCGGGACCGTTTGGAATGCAGTCAAAACTGTCCAGTCATTGTGATGGCAGCGGCCGAGCTCTGTCTGTAGAGCAGGCTGTGATGCTGGGGTCCCCAGCCCCCCGGGGCGAGAGTCAGAGACCCACTGCAGATCTCCCTTGCAGAGGGCTTCAGACGCCAGGTTGCCCCATCGCCATCTTGCCGCCAAGCCTGCTGCCCTAGACTGGGCATTCTTTTAAGACTCTAGGTTCAGGGTGTGCAAACAGAGGGAAATGATACTTGGAAAAAAACCATCAAGAATTATGGATTAGATACTGTCTTGACCAACAACAGTAACAACTGTAAAGAGCTGTGTTTACTCAAGAAGTCAAACACTTCTGGAGAAGTTGTGGGGAGAGAGTTGGCACATGGAAAACAAGTTTGTAAATTTGAAAAGCTTTTTGTAAAGGGGCAGGGCACAGGCCAACTTTAGAGATGCTGCAGCATTCATTGAGAAAGTAATTTGTATACACTACTCTCTTCTGGAGCACTGCACTTTTTCTGATGTGGGTAAGTTATCTAGCAAACTCAGCTTAAGCCAAGAATTCAAGCAAATGGTAGAATTCCAACTCCACTCCATTTGAAAGAGATGAGCAAAAGAAAATGGTAGATGTAGCTTGCAAGAACAGGATGATTTTTAGTTGCTTTTCTAAATTGGCAGCATTATGAATAGACTATCATAGTCAAGGTATTTCACTTTGTAGAATGAGAAAGGATCACAGCTAGCAGAGAAGAATAAAATCCAGCACTGAATCTTTTCTGTCCATTATTGGAAATGTTTATCAAAGACTGAACCAAAAGAACAGCTACAGTGCTGGGTGCAGTGGCTCATACCTGTAATCCCAGCACTATGGGAGGCCAAGGCAAGGGGATTGCCTGAGTTTAGGAGTTCGAGACCAGCCTGGGCAACATGGCAAGACCTTGTTTCTACAATTAAATGAAAAAAATTAGCTGAGCACGGTGGCACATGCCTGTAGTCCCCACTACTTAGAAGGCTGAGGCAGAAGGATCACCTGAACCCAGCAGGTTGAGGCTGTGGTAACTGTGATTGTGACACTGTACTCTAGCCTGGGTGACAGAGTGAGACTCTGGCAAAACAAACAAACAACCAAATCAAATCAAACAACAAAAAACAACCATGGTGACAACATACTGTCAGAAATAATATGGTGCAGGTGATAGGGTAAGACTTTCAACATAAAGCCGCTCAGGAACTGAGCAAAAGCTTGTATTTATTTCAAAATCATCCTATACTCTCCAAATAATGTATTGCATGTTGAATCTAACTGAAATGGCATAAAACAGAATATTGTACAGCTGTGTCTACATATTGGCGAATAGGAGACAATCCTGATGTTTCTGAATATGAAGAGAAAATGACTCAGAAAAACTATAGACACTGATGCAAGTTTTCACTTTCAGTCAGGATAACAGTATATCTCACCTCAAACAAAAGGCAGTAGTATACTTTCTCCAGGAAAGGAAGTGAACAGAAATGGCCCCTTATTCCACACTTGCCTGTGGTTCTTGTCTAAAAGCAAAAACATGTTGCAGAAGACCACCTAAAAATCCAAGCAAAGACCCCGCCCGACATTCTTCTGGAGGAGCCCAGTGAATGCGGCACCAATAATGTGGGTGGTTTGCCTTCCATGAAATTGCATTGAGAGGGGAGATATTCCTAGGAATAAACAAAAAAGAAAATATAATGCAAATTGACCAAGGAGTCAGAAAACAATCTGTCAGTCTCATATTCTATATCCAGGAAAAATATCCTTCAGAGATGAATGGGAAATTAAGATATTCTCAGACAAAAGAAAACTAAGAAAATTTGTCAACAGCAGGCTATTCTTAAAAAATGACTAAAGGAACTTCTCTAATCAAAAAGCAGATGATAACAAAAGGAAACTGAAATTTCTGGAAGGAAACAAAACAATGCAATTGGTAAAAACTTCTCCTCAAAAGTTAAAAAAATTATGATGAAGCCAAAAATATAGCATCATCCGATATGCTCAATGAGTTTCATGGAAATATTTAACACATTTGTACTTAAAAAGGAGGAAGAGTAAAGGGACATGAATAAAAGACAAAATGTTGACACTGTTAGCTGTGAGATAGTATGTATATATGTTGTAATGTCTAGAGCAATCAACAGTGGTCATGCAGAGGCAAAGAAGAGACACCCAGCCCGGCCCCTGTGCATCTTTTCTTGCATAACTATAGCAAGGTGCTCCATTGAAGGATAACGCAAACTGAGAAAGAGGAAGACATAGTGTCCAGAAAGAAGGGATTCACCAAGTAAGAAAGGCCAATGGGTGCCCAGACTGGTTATGAGGTAGATCTCAGGAGAAACTTTATTATAGATTTCTAATTATGTAAAAAATCTAGAGCACACAATAAAAAAAACTATACAAAGATATATTCAAAAAACATGTTACAGATATGAATACACACATGGGTTAGTATACATGTATTTCCTTGCTCTGTCACTTGAGAGGTCTAGAAGAAATGACACCCCTGTAGCAATGAGCACACCTAGCACATCGTTCTATTCTTGGTTTTAATATCACTCTCCAATATAGCAAATCAGGGCTTCTTGGAAAAATGACTGATTCTAGACCTGGGGCATCCTGTAGTGCCAGAATGTAAGAAAATTTTATCTCTCTCTCTCTCTCTCTCTCTCTCTCTATCTATCTATATAGATATATAAATATATATATATTCTGAAGCCAACTGAAAGTGCTCTCAATGCCCAAAGTTGAAATCATTTGAGCAAGAAAATAAAGTAGTATTGCATTATGATCCCAAATAAATATCCTTGAGTCCATATTGATATAAACAAATGATTGAATAAATAAATAAGTAAATAAATGGGGGGGAAAGAGACAACTCTTTATGAAGAATTTGAAATAATTTATGAAAATACTACAACCTGAAGGAGGAGGAGCATGAATCCCCAATCCTTAAATATAGGCTATACAAAGTAACTTTGTTCCAAAGAGTACAAAATAGAAAAGGGAAAAAAGAACAATTTACAGATTTCCAGGAAGACGGCAGCAAAGCCAGTCAGACTATGTGATTTCCAGTGTGAGTGAGGGAGTGTATGGAAAATTTTGCACATGTGTCTGTAAGTGGGTATGTGAGTGGTTGAGTGGGGCCTTGGGAGCAAGTGGCCAGGACTCTCTTGGTGAAGCAGCTGGTGCTGTAGCTGCTCTACTTGGACGCTAGCGCTGCCCAGGGTGCAGAAACCAAATGCCATTGCTCGGTGGCTCAGCCTGTAATCCCACTCTTTGGGATGCTGCGGTGAGTGGATTGCCTGAGCCCACGGGTTCGAGACCCGCCTGGGCAACTTGGCTAGACCTTATCTCTACAATAAAATCAAAAAATTAGCAGGGTGTGGTAGTGCACGCCTGTAGTTCCAGCTACTTGGAAGGCTGAGGCGGAAGGATCACCGGAGCCCAGCAGGTCGGGGCTGTGGTGGCCGGGAGCAGCCACTGCACTCCAGTCTGGGCAGAGTGAGACTCCAACTCAAAAAAAAAAAAAAACAATCAGCAAAGCCCTTCCTGGGAAGAAGCTGCTGGGAGTGACTGCCGGCTCCAGGCTCTGCCTCACCACCACAGCACCTGGTTGGACACTGACAGCAAGAGCTGTGAAGGGAGCACAGTGAGGGAGCCCAGAGGAAAGGTCTCACCAGAGAAGAAGAAACAGGCACCCTGCCACTATCCTGAAAACTGGGCAGGGAAGTGCTCTGGCTTACTCACCACAGACTGACAGACCTGATCTCAGCCCCCGACTCACTGCTGATCTCTGCAGGGGTCTTCCTTATCCTTTTCTGGTCACACCCTTTGTCCCACCACTAAATCAGGGTAGGGGATGAGGCGCCCAAGACTCAGCACTCGTCCTGTCCCTCTGGAGTTTGTACTTTTGGGATAGTCCCTCTGGATCATGATCAACCCCTGAGTAGTTAACTTGTCATCACAGAGATCAGGTCTGCAATCCTCTGAACATCAGACACACATGGCTGGGACCTGACTGAGAAGGAGGAGACCGAGGTGGAGCCTAGACATCAGCCACAATAAGACTCTACTCCAGGAGAAGCCTGGCTGGGGTAGCCTCTGCCAACACCTGGGGAAGAGACAATCCCATACCTCCGCACTGGAGGGGATCCCCCTGACCATATGAGAGTGGGAGGGGAGGACTGAAGTTCCACCAGCCCCCATTGTCTCCTCCTCCTTCCCCAGATGGGACACTGGGAGATTGTGAATGAGGTCACAACTCGGCAGGAAATAGCAGAAAGGCTTACCTGCGAGTAGCTGAGAGAAACAATTACAGGATCTGCCACAAGAGGGTAGGTTATTTTGTGGGGTTTTTGGAGGTTTTTGTTTGTTTCTTTTTTATTTTTTTCTTTTTCCTTTGTGCATAAATGTGTATGTGAGGGTTTGATCTGGATTTCCCCCATCTTTTCTTTTTCTTTCTGTTTTGAGCTGGAGTCTCACTCTGTCGCCCAGACTGGAGTGCAGTGGCCGC